>NC_092168.1:22670933-22825933 GCF_045791955.1 Oncorhynchus clarkii lewisi | reverse complement strand
TATTTACGTTTCATCTGACATTTAGGGAGAGGTATGCAGTGTGTGTAATGCAGGTTTTGTACACTACTTTGCTATATGGGTCATGGTTTGTTAAGACAACAAGATGGATTTTGAGTCCCTCATGAAAATATTCTTAGATTCAAAAAGTGAATGCATTTTCAATGTTTTGGTTGAGTTGTTCAAGTATTCTTTCCATCCTGAGAATCCTTTGTTTTTAATCCATAGGATAGGTCATGTTTAAAGAAAGAGGAAGCATAAGTCTGTGCTTTGGAATACGTTTTTTAATTATATTTGAAGGTGTAATTTCTGAGTATGCATAGCAAATAGATATGTATTCTATATATGATATAGATATTTATATAAATATATATATATATAAACACAATTTTCACTTGGAAAGAAATGTCTATCTTTATAGAAACACAATCATACTTATCAGTTGCCCTTACTTTCTCACTGCACATTAAAAATGTTGATCTCCTCTTGTTTCATTTATGTTCTGTCTATTTTACACGGTCTTCCATGGTCCAAAAGTCAGAAGTGTAAGTAGTGCTGTAGGTAGACTTTATGAACAGATGATGATTAAAGGATCCCGCCCACAGAGGAAGTTGCCGCCACTATTTCAACGTTGTTTCCTGTCCTAGAGATGAAATGAACGTTTAGTTTGCACCTCCGAAGAATGACGAAGGCCATTGATACATATTCACGAATTGGGTATGGGAATTTCCATGTGGAGTTGATGAACATCAACAGGCACTGACAGCTATCAGTGTAGCTAGCTAGCATGCTAACCTTATCTAGATAGCTAGCATGCTAACCTTATCTAGCTAGCTAGCATGCTAACCTTATCTAGCTAGCTAATGTTATCTGTTGTTGCATTTTGTTTTTGTTTGTTTTTAAGATTAGGCAACTGGCTCTATGGCTGCTTCTGGAGCTGGATTTGTCATAAGCATTGATTTAAGGAAAACTTTGCCACAGATGGAAACCACTGGCCTATCTTTGACTCCCAATGTTAATTAAGGCATCTTTCATGAATTGAAGCCCGCAAATCCGCCATATAAATAGTTAGAAAGAATGAATAAGATGAAAAGCCAAGTCAGCCCGTGCTCATAGTTCTCACAGGGGAAGTGAAATGATAGGCTACAATGATTTAGCTCATGATCATCATGCATGGCGCAAATAACCTGTAACTAATTATAAGTTCCTTGAACTTTCTTTCCCATTTTTTCATTATCCAGATAGACACTTGTGGTTTCTAGCTAACGTTACACCAATCAAAGCAGTAGAGCGTGTAGTGAAGCAAACCCTTAGTGACAAAACCACTCATCTTGGGGAAATGAGGGGAGCGGGTTTGCCAAATGCTATCATATCACGCAATTATAGCATTTATAAAATGGTCATATATTTTTTTAATACAGACTAGCTCAAAAATAAATGTAAATGGATTATAATGATTTTCTGGTAAAGAAATCAAGAGGAAGTGAAAAACAGTTTTATCTGCTCCATGACTCGGGCCAAGGGGACACAAGGCTGTTTGGCTCAACACATTCACGAAGATGAATATCTTTGTAGCTGTTTCTGATTAATAAGCTATGCCATACTGATGAGTGGTAACATTCAAATAAAATCCAGCCCTGAAACGAAACGCAGGCTGAAAATAAGTTGTCATATCATAGGAAAAGACACCACATTCACACAGAATTTCCCAAAGTGGGCAGATCAGATTTGTCACTTCAAGCCCAAATATATCATACTTTGACTAAAGCGATGACTTATTGACTTAAATCGTTGTACAACATCATGGGTAAGCTTTGGCCATCGTCTTTCAGCTCAAAAAAAGTGGATTTCTGCAGGTGTCGACGTTAAACCCAGTCAAATACTGCCACCTGCTGGTGCATAGTAAATTAACAATGGTTCAACGAGACAATGATACTTACACACAAGCACGCGCACAGTGGTGGCACGAATCAGTAATATGGCCAGTAAGTGTGGCAGGCTGGCTTGAATACACACACATCTCTCTCTCTGCACACAACATGGTGGCAAGCATCAGTGATATAGCGTGTGTGTGTGTGTGTGTGTGTGTGTGTGTGTGTGTGTGTGTGTGTGTGTGTGTGTGTGTGTGTGTGTGTGTGTGTGTGTGTGTGTGTGTGTGTGTGTGTGTGTGTGTGTGTGTGTCTCACCCTCTCTTGCTCGTCTGGCAGCCTCCTGCCTGACAGCTGGCTTTTTATTACTAGACACAGGATTAATAGGCTCTTTATTATCCTAAGCAATTAGGGGCTTAATTTGAAAGAAAATAGGCCCCTATGGAGAGGATGGAGGAGAGATAGAGACATAAATATGTACATCAACATATTTAGTGTGTGTGTAGAGGAATGGGAAGGGGGGGGTATCTGGCCTATCAGAGGGCAAAGTGGAGCTACTATCATCTTGCTTACACCTTCATTTCAGGTCTACACCAGTTTAAAGGGATAGAGCCTGATGGGGTGCAGGGTGGGGGCTGGGGGTCCACCCACAGGTTCCCAAATCCCTCATCGTCATGGTAACAGCTCACACTCCTCCCGCCGCCAGCTCCATGGCATCTGTTGTGGTCTTCTTGTCGTAATGCTACTCCGCCTACCTCCCCACACACAGTCGCACACAAACACACCCTCAGCCCTTGGTTGCGATGCGTGGTTGCACACGGGTGAGTTGCTGTTCTGACTGCTCAGAGCACCTGACCGTCTTGTGTCTCCAAGCTTCATTGCTTCCCTGCTCCTGAACTGTCACACACACACAGTCCTACAGCAGAGCAACAGTAGCAGGAAGATGCATGGTTCCTAGAGAAAACAGAGCCGGAAGCAGAGATCTTCTCTTGCTCTTGCAGAGACTTTCTACAACTCTGTAATTTCCCCATGCATGTGGAATCGATTGTATCTGTGATGGGTTCCTTAGACCACTGTGTGACTATGTTTTGTGTCTCTGAGACGTGTAGCTCTCCCCACCCCCTGATCCTCCTGCATATCTTGGCCAGTAGCATTACCGTTTGTTACATATCCGGCCAGTAATGATGGGATTTGGAGAGAATTCGAACGCCCCCGGAGGCAATCTAACTCTGCAGGTAATTTCCTCAAGTTATATTCTGCGCACCTGTGCCTGCCCTAAAGTGTGTGTGTGTGTGTGAGAGCGACACGATCGGTGAAATGTGATTAAACAGTACCCTCTTGTGGTCTTAACAGTCCATTGCTCTCTTTTTTGTGATAATCCTACAATGGATACAATAACCCTCAGAGCTGAGTGCTAGCATGATAAATGAGCTTACTCTATCTCAATTGCACAGCAACAATCACCTATTGCCTCCCTATTGCCTCAGACAGAGACACAGGAAAAATGTTGTGAGCATCAATATGTGTGGTGAGATGTGAATCCATCTTTGTATGGAGGACAATAGTCAATGGTAGATGACTTAGAAGAAAGGCCATTCTTCACTGCAGAGTACAAACTAGCTGCCTACGACTCAGATCACACACTCAGATAAAAAGAGAATGTTCCTACCTGGACAGAAAAGATCATATGTTGAAAAGAGTGAATGTCTGTTCAGTTTGCTGCTCCCACAAGTGACCTTTAATTCAGACCAACGTCAAAGGTCATATGTTGGATCAGCGAACTGTGAACTATGAACAGATATGAACGTTTACTCAGAACCATAGTTACCGATAAAGGAACATTGGGTTATATGATCTGTCTGGGTTGAACTTACCCTAAGGCACAGATCTAGGATCAGTTTATCCCGAACCTTAACAACTAGGGGTAAACCACAAAGCTGACCTTAGATCAGTGTCCAGGGGCCTTTCTGATCTCCAAAGTGACAGTCACAGCACCACTCACCTGACACAAGCATGGCAAAGCAGTTCAGAGAATACTTTTATTATAGAAAAATAGTTTTATGTAAAAAGAAATAAGTTAAGAGTCCGATCAGCAGCTCTTCTTGGTCTGTATCCTCTCCTTCACCCCTCCCCATCCCAAAACACACACCCCTTTGCCCCGACTGTTCTTCACCCACCACAGTGTTCAAAACATTTTTAACAAAACAAACAAATCTCATCCTTTGTCTATCCTTCTGTTCAACGGTCCATTCAGATCTAACGGTTGGTTAACAGTTAGTTAGATTTACATTCTGTTTGTCTGTCCTTTAGATATTAAGGTCCAGTCCAGAACCAACCCCACAGGTGTTGAGCTGAAGATTGGATAGATGTAACATAGCAAAACTGTTCCTTTATAGCCTACCAGAGGGCAGAGTGGAGCTGCCATATTGCTTATTTCTATACAATAATGTCAGATATACATGAAGTATGTAGAGGGTAGGGGCTAGGAGGTAGGGGTAAGGGGCTAGGGGAAGTGGGGGTAAGGGCTAGGGCAGCGTTTCCCAAACTCAGTCCTCGGGACCTCAAGGGGTGCACGTTTTGGTTTTTGCCCTAACACTACAAAGCTGATTCAAATTATCAAAGCTTGATGATTAGTTGATTATTTGAATCAGCTGTGTAGTGTTAGGGCAAAAACCAAAATGTGCACCCCTTGAGGTCCCGAGGACCAAGTTTGGGAAACCCTGGGCTAGGGGCAATGTTAAGTTTCTAGAGGGTAGGGGCTAGGTGAAATTGCCTAGGGAATAGGGGCTAGAAGTGCCTATAACTTATAGGGGGCCATATCTAAGGGTTGTTTCTGGACGAGACCATGGAAAGCATCTACTTCCCATAGAACATCTCCAGTAGGACATCCTCCATGTTGACAGCTCCGATGACGGGCTTGAAGAAGAGCTGTGCAACCACGGCGGGGCTGATGGCCCTAAGCATGGACAGGGTGATGAGCAGTTTGGCGAAGCGTGTGGTGTCGTCCCGGTGGATCAGCTTCACGTGCTCGTTGAGCGCCTGGTGAGCCTCGCGCCGCAGTGACTGGATGTAGTGGAGGTAGCGCAAACCTGGGAGATCTGGGGGGGAGGATGAGGGATGGAGGGAGGGAGGGAGGGAGGGTGGTGGGGGCAGAAAAACATGATCATCGTTTATAGAAACTTTGGGTTGTTGAAAGAGCCCAGGTCAATATGGTAAACAGGTAGTTTGTCAACAGCTTACTTACCAAATATCTCACAAGGCCCTTTGGCAAGGTTTCTGAAGTCTCCAGATATGGAAGGATATATATCTCCTAAAGCAATCATTCCATAAGCTCTAGGCCTACATACTTCATTTGCAGTAGATGCAGGAATTAGTTGCCTAATAATGGTGATTATGTGTATTGGTATACCAGATTTTTGTAAATGTAGTTTCCTATGTAGCAATTGGCCATTAAGCACGAAATTATTCAGGGTCTTCCTGAATAATCAGTGCTGTTTGTTTCTTGTGAAACTGCTTTGCAATTTTTTTAAACGAGAGACAGTGCTAAATTATTAAATGTATGAGATTGGAGATATTTACACGCGCTCCAGTACGGACACAATGAGACAATTCATGTTTAGTGAGAATATTAGGGCGTTTAGAAGCATCCTGCCCACCTGAGTTGAATAGCACTGCTCCTTTGATGTAGGCATACTCCTTGGTACTGATGTCCAAAGCCCAACACTTCTTCAGGAACGCTTTGATGCCCTGGATATCCACGAGAGAGACCCCAGAAGTTTCCGTGCTCTGCTCCAGCAGCGGTTCACCCTGTCTGTCCGTTAAGCCGCTCTGGCTGCCAGAGCCACCGGTCAGGATCCGTTGCAACATGCTGGGCTCTGCAGTCTCAGTGGTCTCGAAGTCTACCCGGTCCTGCGCGAAGCCCAGCACGAGCAGCGGCGCCCAGCAGTTCCGAACGAGCAGCAGTTGGTCATCCTCCGGCAGCTCGCGGAAACACGGCACGTTCTTCACGAACCGCAGAGTCTTCACGAGGACCGCAGATGCGGCTTTGCAGGTAACCTGCGGTGACCGGAGAGACCCCCTTCGCCGTGAGGAGCCGCAGGAGCATGCCTGTTGTTGCCTTAGCTCAAGCCGCGACGAAGAGGAAGAAGAGGAGGAACAGGAGGAGACCCTGTGCCAGCGATGCTGTTGGTGTTGTTGTGGTTTTGTTATTGTTTGTTGTTCCTCGGTGGTCGTGAGTCTGTCGTTCTTCAGTATATGGTACAGGATGCTGTTATTATTGTTTTGCCCCCCGGCGCCCGGACAGTGGCAGCCCTCGCGAGTGGCCATGGCACGTGGCGCGCGCTACATCGGGTGCTGCTCGGTGTGTCTGTCAGGCGCTTTGAAGAGTTGGAGGTCAGAGCTAGATAGAGAGGGATATGTTTTCTTGGCCCCTGATACCCTCGCGCAAACGGCAGCACATTTATATTAGCTCCCGGCTGACCTCCAGCTTTGAGAACTTGTTTAAACTTGTACATATTCCTCCTCTGAGACGCCTCCCACCAGGGGCGGATTGGTCATCTAGCAATACTGGCAAATGCCAGTTGGGCTGAACATTTGTTCAGTATCGTGTGCTGGTCGAAATGAGACACACAAAAATAATTTTGAATAAAAAAATTATGCAAAAGGGCCCATGGGCCTGTTAAGTAAAAAAAAAAAAATTAAAAACACTATTTCTCTAATATACAGTGGGCAACGGCCAAATCAAATTTTATTGGTCACATACCCTTGGTTAACAGATGTTAATGCGAGTGTAGCGAAATGCTTGTGCTTCTAGTTCTGACAATGCAGTAATATTTAACAAGTAATCTAACAAATTCACAACTCCCTTATACACACAAACATAAAGGGATGAATAAGAGTATGTACATATAAATATATGGATGAGCGATGGCCGTGCGGCATAGGCAAGATGCAGTAGATGATATAGAATACAGTATATACATATGAGATGAGTAATGTAGGATATGCAAACATTATTAAAGTGGTGTTATTTAAAGTGACTAGTGATACCTTCATTAATCTATTTATTGAAGTGGCAAGAGATTTGAGTCTGTATGTTGGCAGCAGCCTCTCTATGTTAGTGATGGCTGTTTAACAGTCTGATGGCCTTGAGATAGAAGCTGTTTTTCAGTCTCTCGGACCAAGATTTGATGCATGGGGTGAACAGGCAGTGGCTCGGGTGGTTGTTGTCCTTGATGATCTTTTTGCCATTCTTGTGATATTCGGTGCTGTAGGTGTCCTGGAGGGCAGGTAGGTCCAGTTAGGCCCAGTTTTCTGAAAGGCTGTGCTGAGTCCCCGAAAAATCATATTCAAAGTCAAACACTGCATTAGTAAAGAGACCTGCTACGACTCTGTCATCAGTTAGGGCGCCCGAGTGGGGCAGCGGTCTAAGGCACTGCATTTCAGTGCTACAGGCGTCACTACAGACCCTGGTTTGATCCCGGGCTATATCACAACCAGGTGTGATCGGGAGTCCCATAGGGTAGCGCACAATTGGCTCAGCGCCGTTAGGGGAGGTTTTGGCAGGGGTAGGCCGTCATTGTAAAATAAGAATTTGTTCTTAACTGACAGCCAAGATCATGGATCGTAAAAAAATAGTTAAAAAAAAGGGTGCCTATTAACGTAGAAAGAGCACATTCTACATTGTCACTTACTCAAATTGTCCTAGTTTTGAGGTGGCTAAAACCATGATTTGGTCAAAGAGTAAAGCGTATTATCCTCATGATTCCTGTAATTCATTTTTCTGCCTTGCCCCTGTGCTTGTTTAGCTGTGGTGAGCGAGCCACTCTCCTCTCCCTCTTGTGCTCCAGAGAAAAATCTGTTCTGATCGTATAACATTTCAAAATTAAATTGCGGGAAAAACACAGCTTTGGAAGTGTCCCCTTGTCTCTGTCGAAGGGAGTAAGTAGGGTCTCGGCTGTCTGTAGGTATTTTTTTACATTTTTTTTTCTCAACTCTCAATATTTAGCTCAATAGCAAGTACTCTACAACCAAGATATGATGGAGCGGCTCGCGACATGCGCACCGGCCATTCCGAGTAGACCTATAGGTCTCATGAGTAGTAGCCTACAACTGCTAAGTATTTTTAGGACATTACATTTACTGTTTCCACTTCCTCAGGTGTTGAACCCCAAATGAATTAGCCTATGATAATAGTTAGTGCACATAAGGATGTACAGTACCAGTCAAAAGTTCAGACACACTATGAAATATGTTTTAAGATGATTTATGACCAAATTATTTTTTACCATTATTTAACTAGGCAAGTCAGTTAAATTCTCATTTTCAATAACGACAGATTTTTACCTTGTCAGCTCAGGGATTTGATCTCGCAACCTTTTGGTTACTAGTCCAATGCTCTAACCACTAGGCTACCTGCCGCCCCATGGGCTGGTGCCACCAACTGTAAAACTGATTTGTGAGCGGCAGGTAGTCTAGTGGTTAGAGCATTGGGCCAATAACCAAAAGGTTGCTGGGCCAATAACCAAAAGGTTGCTGGATCAAATCCCCGAGCTGACAAGTTAAGAATCTGTTATTCTGTCCCTGAGCAAGGCAGTTAACTCTCTGTTCCCCGGGTGCTGTGGATCTTGATTATGGCAGCACCTCTCTGATTCAGAGGGGTTGGGTGAAATGCAAAGACACTTTTCAGTTGTACAACTGACCCTTATTTGCAACATAGCCTAAGTCGTTAGCGGTTTGCTCTCTCGCTCGCAAAAACATAAACATTGGTTTATGTCAAACGTCATGTAAGGCAGTTTGTCTGCACCTCTTCAGCATCACCTCTTCAGTTAAATAGCCTATGCAGGCAAGTGAAAGCACAAAAAGTGAGGGAGAGGAGGGGGAAGATCAGCCTATCCAGTTCTTTTTAGATACAACAGTATCCCAAAAGCTACAAAATGATCCATGTGTGCGTTTTTGGTTTTACTATCCTTCTGGGGAGTCCTCACGAGGATAGTAAAACAAAGAATATTCTGACAAATGGGGGCATTTCGCCGGTCCACACAGGGAAAAACGCTATTTTAGGCTAAGAGTTTGGGGTTAGGTTAAGGGTTAGAGAAAGTAGGATTTTGAATGGGAAGCAATTGTTTGGTCCCAACAAGAATAGAAAAACAAACGTGTGTGCATATTTGTCTTCATGTGTTTGTGAGAGAGAGACAAAGAATCAGTTCTGTGCTCTATTCTGTTTTACCTTGACTCCCTCACTGCACCGTTAATCAGCCACAAGCCGGTAAAAAAGTAAGCCAGAGACGAAGCTGAAGGCTTAATTATTTTAGGGAGAATTTATCTGATTTTGTATGAGAAAAGAGGATGGAGAGCAACGCTGTGAAGGCCGGCCGCCAACCTTGAGTCGGACACACTGTTATTGATTTAACCGTGAAAAAGGGAACGCATGAATTATGATGTCATGACTCATCATAATTCAACGCTCCCCGGTGCATCTGTCACCGGGGAAGTGTGTGTGTGTGTGTGTGTGTGGGGGGGGGGGGGGACTAACCTGGAGGAAGGGGCACGGGAGGGCAAGGTAAAGGAGGAGGGGGAGGCAAGATTCAGGGAGAATTAATGTTTTTCTCTCAGATTGTATATCACAGGACAAGACTACTGACTACTGAAGAGAGGGAGCGAACGAAAGAGAGAAAGAGAGAGAGAGAGAGAGAGAGAGAGAGAGAGAGAGAGAGAGAGAAAGAGAAAGACGAGAGAAAGACACACATAGGGCGCAACAAGTATAGGAAAAGAGGTCCAAGAAAAAGGCATGAAGTGTACCGAAAAGGTTTAATGCCTAAAACCCGCTAAGCTAATCCTACTTGCCTCTCTTGTGAGTGCATGTGAGCCTTGACATAGTGTGTTAGCACATGTGTTAGTTCAAGAGAGGGCCTGAACAAAGACCTCCACACGGCCTAAGTATAGTGTTAAGGAAAGATGGCATTGACAAAAGACTGGCATTGAGTTCCGAGCTGTATTCATAAAGTAACGGGAGTGGGACCTCAGTCTACTCGGTGTACTCCAAGGACAGCATCAAGGACCCAAGACAAGATGAAAAACTTTCACAGCACTGTCAAAACATTGTTCAGGGAGAGAATGGGTTTCTATGGATTTACATCAGCAAGAAAATAGATATTTTTCACTTTTATACCCAAGGTCGATCAGGGATAAACAGCCGAAGCAAAGGCTGACTCCCTCTCCTAGCCTCTCCTCTCCTTGCTTCACCTCTCTTCACTTCTCATTGCTTCACCTCTCCTCTCCTCGCTTCATCTCTCCTCTCCTCGCTTCATCTCTCCTCTCCTTGCTTCATCTCTCCTCTCCTTGCTTCATCTCTCCTCTCCTTGCTTCATCTCTCCTTGCTTCATCTCTCCTCTACTTACAAACTCAGGTAATAAATAATTCAAGGATACATTATTTCTTGTTCTCCCATTCTTTTAAAATCTTCTTTTTCACTGCTTTTTACTTTCTTAATGGCAATGAGGATGGAAGAGAACTCAGGCCTCGTACCTCCCCTTCAGCTTCCTTCATCCTCTTACAGTTTTCCTCAATCGCTTTGGCTCAATTCTCGAATGAGAATGATTTTTTTCAAAACAATCAGTTCAAATCTCTGAACAATTAGTTTATTGTTCACACCAGGTTTGAATTTCTAATTCATTTAGGCAAATTGCACGTATTTTGGCATGTGTGCAAAAAAAGTAAATACAATTGTCTACAATTTGCACTATTACTACATGCACATGGCTTGCTGATCAAAACTGATGAGTTGATTCTTGGTGAAATTGTCATACTCTTCACAACTTCTAAACATTATTTCATGGTGTGAGCCATCACATGCAAAATTAACCATTCAATTATCAAAATCTTTCAGACATTCAGTGGGGCGAACAAGTGTTTGATACACTGACGATTTTGCAGATTTTCCTACTTACAAAGCATGTAGAGGTCTGTAATTTTTAGCATGGGTACACTTCAACTGTGAGAGACGGAATCTAAAACAAAAATCCAGAAAATCACATTGTATGTTTTTAAGTAATTAATTTGCATTTTATTGCATGACATAAGTATTTGATACATCCGAAAAGCAGAACTTAATATTTGGTACAGAAACCTTTCTTTGCAATTACAGAGATCATACGTTTCCTGTAGTTCTTGACCAGGTTTGCACACACTGCAGCAGGGATTTTGGCCCACTTCTCCATACAGACCTTCTCCAGATCATTCAGGTTTCGGGGCTGTCGCTGGGCAATACGGACTTTCAGCTCCCTCCAAAGATTTTCGATTGGGTTCAGGTCTGGAGACTGGCTAGGCCACTCCAGGACCTTGAGATGCTTCTTACGGAGCCACTCCTTAGTTGCCCTGGCTGTGTGTTTCGGGTCGTTGTCATGCTGGAAGACCCAGCCACAACTCATCTTCAATGCTCTTACTGAGGGAAGGAGGTTGTTGGCCAAGATCTCGCGATACATGGCCCCATCCATCCTCCCCTCAATACGGTGCAGTCGTCCTGTCCCCTTTGCAGAAAAGCATCCCCAAAGAATGATGTTTCCACCTCCATGCTTCACGGTTGGGATGGTGTTCTTGGGGTTGTACTCTTCCTTCTTCTTCCTCCAAACACAGCGAGTGGAGTTTAGACCAAAAAGCTCTATTTTTGTCTCATCAGACCACATTACCTTCTCCCATTCCTCCTCTGGATCATCCAGATGGTCATTGGCAAACTTCAGATGGGCCTGGACATGCGCTGGCTTGAGCAGGGGGACCTTGCGTGCGCTGCAGGATTTTAATCCATGATAGCGTAGTGTGTTACTAATGCTTTTCTTTGAGACTGTGGTCCCAGCTCTCTTCAGGTCATTGACCAGGTCCTGCCGTGTAGTTCTGGGCTGATCCCTCACCTTCCTCATGATCATTGATGCCCCACGAGGTGAGATCTTGCATGGAGCCCCAGACCGAGGATGATTGACCGTCATCTTGAACTTTTCTAATAATTGCGCCAACAGTTGTTGCCTTCTCACCAAGCTGCTTGCCTATTGTCCTGTAGCCCATCCCAGCCTTGTGCAGGTCTACAATTGTATCCCTGATGTCCTTACACAGCTCTCTGGTCTTGGCCATTGTGGAGAGGTTGATTGAGTGTGTGGACAGGTGTCTTTTATACAGGTAACGAGTTCAAACAGGTGCAGTTAATACAGGTAATAAGTGGAGAACAGGAGGGCTTCTTAAAGAAAAACTAACAAGTCTGTGAGAGCCGGAAATCTAACTGTTTGGTAGGTGATCAAATACTTATGTCATGCAATAAAAAGCAAATTAATTACTTGAAAAATCAGATACAATGTGATTTTCTGGATTTTTGTTTAAGATTCCGTCTCTCACAGTTGAAGTGTACCTATGATAAAAATTACAGAACCTCTACATGCTTTGTAAGTAGGAAAACCCGCAAAATCGGCAGTATATCAAATACTTGTTCTCCCCACTGTCCATGTACAGTTGAAGTCAGAAGTTTACATTCAGCTTAACCAAATACATTTTAACTACATTTCACAGTTCCTGACAGTTAATCCTAGTACAAAATCCCTGTCTTAGGTCAGTTAGGATCACTACTTTATTTAAAGAATGTGAAATGACATAATAATAGCTGAGATAATGATTTATTTCAGCTTTTATTTATTTCATCACATTCCCAGTGGATCAGAAGTTTACATACACTAAATTAGTATTTGGTAGCATTGCCTTTAAATTGTTTAACTTGGGTCAAATGTTTCAGGTAAACTTCCACAATAAGTTGTGTGAATTTTGGCCCATTCCTCCTGACAGAGTCAGGCTTGTAAGGCCTCCTTGCTCGCACACGCTTTTTCAGTTCTGCCCACAAATGTGTTACAGGATTGAGGTCAGGGCTTTGTGATGGCCACTCCAATACCTTGACTTTGTTGTCCTTAAGCCATTTTGCCACAACTTTGGAAGTATGCTTGGGGTGTATGCTTCAATCTATCCATATAATTGTCCTTGCTCATGATGCCATCAATTTTGTGAAGTGCACCTGTCCCACCTGCAGCAAAGCACCCCCACAACATGATGCTTACCCCCGTTCTTCACGGTTGGGATGGTGTTCTTCGGCTTGCAAGCCTCCCCTTTTTCCTCCAAACATCACAATGGTCATTATGGCCAAACAGTTCTATCTTTATTTCATCAGACCAGGGGACATTTCTCCAAAAAGTACAATCTTTGTCCCCATGTGCAGTTGCAAACCGTAGTCTGGCTGTTTTATGGAGGTTTTGGAGCAGTTGCTGAGCGGCCTTTCAGGTTGTATCGATATAGGACTTATTTTACTGTGGATATAGATGCTTTTGTACCAGTTTCCTCCAGCATCTTCACAAGGTCCTTTGCTGTTGATCTGGGATTGATTTGCACTTTTCGCACCAAAGTAAGTTCATCTCTAGAAGACAGAACGCATTTCCTTCCTGAGCGGTATGACAGCTGCGTGGTCCCATGGTGTTTATACTTGCGTAATATTGTTTGTACAGATGAATGTGGTACCCTCAGGCATTTGGAAATTGCTACCAAGGATAAACCAGACTTGTGGAGGTCTACAATTTTTTTTCTGAGGTCTTGGATGATATCTTTTGATATCCCCATGTTTTCAAGCAAAGAGGCACTGAGTTTGAAGGTAGGCATTGAAATACATCCACAGGTACACCTCCGATTGACTCAAATTATGTCAATAAGCCTATGGGGTGGCAGCGTAGCCTAGTGGTTAGAGCGTTGGACTAGGAACCGAAAGGTTGCAAGTTCAAATCCCCGAGCTGACGAGGTAAAAATCTGTCGTTCTGCCCCTGAACAAGGCAGTTAACCCACTGTTCCTAGGCTGTCATTGAAAATAAGAATTTGTTCTTATTTTAAATAAAGGTCAAACAAATCAGAAGCTTCTAAAGCCATCAAATCATTTTCTGGAATTTTCCAAGCTGTTTAAAGGCACAGTCAACGTAGTGTATGTAAACTTCTGACCCAGTGGAATTGTTATACAGTGAAGTATAAGTGAAATAACCTGTCTGTAAACAATTTTTGGAAAAATTACTTGTGTCATGAACAAAGTAGACGTCCTAACCGACATGACATGATTGATTGTTAACAAGAAATGTGGAGTGGTTGAAAAACGAGTTTTAACGACTCCAACCTAAGTGTATGTAAACTTCCGACATCAACTGTATATTCCATAAATATCTATGACATGGAATGTTTGTGAAGTCTGCTAAATTGGCAAATTACTTGCCAGGTGACATAGTAATGAAATAGGAATCACAATCTTACCAATCAACCAATCAAGTTTGGAAGGGTATATATGCAGCTTGCCCACAGCACAATCACTACCATTTTTGAACATGGAGGAACATCACAACCCTGAACAGCAGCTACATGCTCGTGGAAGAGAAATAAGAAGAAGTGTAAAAATGTGTGGTGGTGCTGTTAGGGGAATATATGATAGAGGAAGAGGTAGAAGGCAAAGAATAAGAGTCCCTGATGAAATCAGAGCTACAATTGTGGACCATGTCATAAACCATGGTCTTACAATGGAAGAGGCTGGTCAGAGAGTACAGCCTAATGTCAACAGGTCCACAGTGTCATAAACCACGGTCTCACAATGGAAGAGGCTGGTCAGAGAGTACAGCCTAATGTCAACAGGTCCACAGTGTCATAAACCACGGTCTGACAATGGAAGAGGCTGGTTAGAGAGTACAGCCTAATGTAAACAGGTCCACAGTGTCATAAACCACGGTCTGACAATGGAAGAGGCTGGTCAGAGAGTACAGCCTAATGTCAACAGGTTCACAGTGTCATAAACCATGGTCTGACAATGGAAAAGGCTGGTCAGAGAGTACAGCCTAATGTCAACAGGTTCACAGTGTCATAAACCACGGTCTGACAATGGAAAAGGCTGGTCAGAGAGTACAGCCTAATGTAAACAGGTTCACAGTGTCATAAACCACGGTCTGACAATGGAAGAAGCTGGTCGGAGAGTACAGCCTAATGTAAACAGGTTCACAGTGTCATAAACCACGGTCTGACAATGGAAGAAGTTGGTCGGAGAGTACAGCCTAATGTCAACAGGTCCACAATTGTGCAAACATTCCATAATGAAAAGAGGTAAATATGTACTTGTTTTTTTACTTTTGTTACAGCATTTCATTCATAAAAATACAGCAAGTATTGTAAAGGTAAATGCACGTCTGAAAATCACAATGTACCGTAAGATATGTATGAGGAATATACAGTAAAACAGTAATACAGTAATGCAGCACAATTTGAATAATATCTGAATACTATTGAATACTATCTGTAACATGATCTCTTTGTGCATATCCTTTTTCTGTGTACTACAGTATTGACTTTACCCAGGAAACTTTTACCTACTGTTGAAATCGGTATCTAAACAGCTCAGTGTGATACACAATAGCATTCAGCTTGACAAAACTGACATTCTTGTATAGTACAGTAAGCAGTCAGTATCCACAAAAAAAGTAGAACAGAACTGAAATGTGTATGTGACAAACATATCCAGGGTTGACTGCCATGGTGAAAAAACATCTAAGCATTTTGACCATCACGGTGGTCAAAATGTACACGATGACAAAAAAAACACGTTTCATTTTAGTGCCATTGGCCAATTTACTGACACAATAACCCTGGCTTTGAAGCATGAAATAAATGTTTTGGGTGAGTTACTACATTTTGCAGACATGCAATAGTGTTGCGGTGTCCCATAAAACAGTCGTGACAATTGCACTTACGGTTTAGAGAATGTTAAGACTGTTTCAAAAAATAGAAAAGCTTTCAAAACCTAGACCCAACACATAGGAGGACTGAAGATATTGCACACGGATTATACTGGCAAGATAAACATGCATCAACATGCAGTGGTCAGCATGTTGTGGTCGACTCTATTTGCAGTGTCGACAAATTGAATTTTCCTTCTCCTACGCACCTATGAATTACAGTGAGATTGTGACTCAGAAGTCTGTTTCTTCAACGCCACAGATAAGAAAAAGTGCTGTCCACCTACTGTAAAGATAGGCACTCACTTTTTACTGTACTGTTTTCAAATGTTCATTTCAGTAAGAGTGCAAAACAGAGGTGTTGAGTTGGAAGCTGGTCATGCCATTAAAGTGTTAAAGACACTGTGTCAGAGTGGCAGCAGACTTATAGCTTTAGATTCATAATCATGATCTCATATCTTTGGCTATGGCTTAGTGGAGGGGAGAGGGGGTGTGTGAGGAGGGAGGAGGGGTTGAGTAAGGAGAGAAGAGGAGGGAGAGAGTGGATGGGAGAGACGGTGATATCACCCGCTCAGGTCCAGTATGTTCTCTCCTCTTCTGTCTGTCCTGACCTGTTGGTGTGTGATGTGATCCAGGCTGTCTCTCTGGGCCCAGATCCTGCTGGTTTCCTGCCCAGTCTAACATCGGTTAGCATGGAGCGGCTCATTCCCATACCCCTGTACTACCCTCCCACAACTCAACAACTACCTCTGTGTGTGTGTGTGTGTGTGTGTGTGTGTGTGTGTGTGTGTGTGTGTGTGTGTGTGTGTGTGTGTGTTTAACTACTACCAGAAGTCCCCACAAGAATAGTAAACAAACAACAATTTGAGAATTTTTGGTGGTCCCCATATGGTCCAATACTATTTCTAGGGGATTTAAGGTTAAGGTTAGAATTAGTGTTAGGCTTAGAATTAGGTTTGGGGTTAGGAGCTAGGGTTAGTTTTAGGGTGAGGTTTAGGAGCTAGGTTTAGGAGCTAGGTTTAGGGGTTAGGGTAAGAGTTAGGGTAAGAGTATGGGTTAGGGTTAGGGAAAATAGAATTTTGAATGGGACTGAATTGTGTCCCCACAAAGTTAGCTGTACAAGACTGTGTGTGTAAGAGTGTGAAAGTGTGTAGGAGTGTAAAAGTGTACACGCGTGTCTGTCCCCTACGCCACCTGCTAAAATAGGAAGAAGGTCACAGACTCACCTTGGGTCAGAGTGGCTAAATTTAACCAGCGACCTTCATTTGTCATGTATACTCCCTCTCCCGCGCTCGAAGTCACCAGGCTGCTCATTGTTATGCACACCTGTCACCATCGTTAAGGGCACCAGCGCCTCACTCACCAGGACTCCATCAGCTGACTGATTACCTTCCCTATATATGTCACTGCATTTGGTTCTTTCCCCAGGCGTTATTGTTTCTGTTCCAGTGTTCATGTCTGTACGCTCCCTGTGTTTCTTATTTTGTTCTATGTTAATTTATTTATTTAAGCTGCCTCCAATGTAATTTTAGAGAATTTGGCAGTATGTCCAATGGGCCATACAACTGCAGACCATGTGTAACGATGCCAGCCCAGTACCTCAACATCCGGCTTCTTTTCCTGCGGGATCGTCTGGGGGGGTGCTGAGGAGTATTTTTGTCTGTAATAAAGCCCTTTTGTGGGGAAAACTAATTCTGATTGGCTAGGCCTGGCTCGCCAGTGGGTGGGCCTATTCCCTCCCTGGCCCACCCATGGCTGCTCCCCTGCCCAGTCACGTGTAGATTAGGGCCTAATTAATTCATTTCAATTGACTGATTTCCTTATATGATCTTTAACTCAGTAAAATCTTTGAAATTGTTGCATGATGTGTTTATGTTTTTGTTCAGTATATATATTCACCCACTCAAAAAGACCGTCAAAAGTTAACTAATTTGAAATTCAGCTATCACTATGCTTTCAACCATCTAAAAGCACAACCAAATTCCAAATTTAAAAATGTCAGATTTTTGGTTTAGTTGCCACACAAATTTGTATCACTGCTCTTTCAAAAAAGCACAGCAAAGTTCAAATGGGAATACATTGTCATAGATTTTGTTAATTTATACAACAGATTAATGTGTTATCACTGTGCTTCATCTAATAGCAGAACCAAATGACCTGGATTACATTAAAAGTACATGGTGCAAGTGGTCTATGTCGTTGGAGATCCTGTGCAGATTATTACAGCAATTATCAAGATCTCCACATACCTGTAATGACCTAGTTATGCTACTATATATTGAACATACACGCTTTATATGATTACATAAGAAGGTATTTATAATTAAAGTACACCTCATTTCCACGTTTTGCACATTTGAAACATGTGATGATGATATTTCAAATGTGGATTTAAAAAATTCAACAACACCAACTAAAAAGTAGCAGTGCTCAGGGACACTTGACATTAAGGCCTAGATTCAATAAGATCAGGCGTAAACACCCGATAGCTGACACACACACAGTTGGTATTTTGGCGATGCCAGAGGTGGAAGTGAGTTAGAGCTGTGAAATGGGTGAACGGCTGCTCGTGTGGCCATTGTCATGAAGCCACACTGTCCTACTCGCATTAGAAGTTCTGAACAATAAAATTTAGGCTATATAAAAATAATGATACTCAAATTGAAAATCATTTAAGAAAATAATGAAGACTGATTTCTATCAGTCTTTTTGAAGTGTAGAATACATATCAAATTCCAGTGTTCCTAATGGAGGTGTAGATTACATATCGCATTCCAGTGTTCCTAATGGAGGTGTAGATTACATATCACATTACAGTGTTCCTAATGGAGGTGTAGATTACATATCACATTCCAGTGTTCCTAATGGAGGTGTAGAATACATATCACATTCCAGTGTTCCTAATGGAGATGTAGAATACATATCAAATTCCAGTGTTCCTAATGGAGGTGTAGAATACATATCGCATTCCAGTGTTCCTAATGGAGGTGTAGATTACATATCACATTCCAGTGTTCCTAATGGAGGTGTAGAATACATATCACATTCTAGTGTTCCTAATGGAGGTGTAGAATACATCTCACATTCCAGTGTTCCTAATGGAGGTGTAGATTACATATCACATTCCAGTGTTCCTAATGGAGGTGTAGAATACATATCACATTCTAGTGTTCCTAATGGAGGTGTAGAATACATATCACATTCCAGTGTTCCTAATGGAGGTGTAGATTACATATCGCATTCCAGTGTTCCTAATGGAGGTGTAGAATACATATCACATTCCAGTGTTCCTAATGGAGGTGTAGATTACATATCACATTCCAGTGTTCCTAATGGAGATGTAGATTACATATCACATTCGAGTGTTCCTAATGGAGGTGTAGATTACATATCACATTCCAGTGTTCCTAATGGAGGTGTAGAATACATATCACATTCCAGTGTTCCTAATGGAGGTGTAGAATACATATCACATTCCAGTGTTCCTAATGGAGGTGTAGAATACATATCACATTCCAGTGTTCCTAATGGAGGTGTAGATTACATATCACATTCCAGTGTTCCTAATGGAGGTGTAGATTACATATCACATTCCAGTGTTCCAACTTGTAAACAAGTGTGCATGGGATTTCTGTTAATGCGACTCCGTGCAGCCAATGGCAATTTCCACTTCAGGTATAATTCCAGGAGACGCTTGTGGATTAGACAGCTCTAACGCAGTTCCTCCTCCGACACTGCCAAAACAACCACTTTGTGGGTGTCTGCTATCATGGCTCTGATAGAATCTAGCCCTAAGCATGCTTTGATATGCTTTGACCCGCATCACAAGAGACATGCCAAATGGAAGGTGTATAAAAAAGATGACATCATTGATGTAATTTTAATGTCGTTTGAGTTGCTTTGTTTATCCCCAAATTTGCTTGAGATGATTTTACTGCAAGAACTGCTCACTGCATCCAAGCTTCTTGACACAGGCATCAAGGTGAGCTCATGAATATAAGCTCCCTGCCCAATCAGCCTGTCCTTTAAAGCTTTCTGGTAGTTAGCAATGACAGAAAATGTAACTTGTCAAGGACTTTGAGCTTTTCTATCGCCCCCAAAATATTATGGGTGATATTTTAGTCACTCAAAAGACTACTTTTCATGGGAATCAGAATTACTGTTTAGGACCTTTAAGTTACTGGAAAATAATCAATAACCTCTTCATAATTGAGTTCATTACTGACCCATTCTCTTACAAAATTTGCAGGACAGACAGTGTCTAAGAAGGTGCTTTACTTATAGCAGCATAACCATCAAACATTTAAACTGCTACAGCACATCCACTGACGGTTGGCACAAATACACACACTCTATATTTGACCACGCCCCCAAATATTCAAATGAACTATTACTGATGTGTTTTGAACGATTTGGTGAGGGCCTTGGTCATGATTTTGTAGTCAACAGAGAGGAGGTTGATGATGCGCCAGTTGCGGGGGCCCTTGAAGTCCCCTTTCATGGGGATAATTGAAATCATACACTGTCGCAGCCTCTTTTCCCTGTTTACTGCTCTTAAGACCTCCACCACATTGTCCTTTAGGAGATCCCAGAAGGTCTGATAGAACTCTCCTGGGATCTCATTTGTTCCTGGTGCTCTGTGTTTGTTCAGATAATGCAAGGCCCGGGTGAGCCCCTCAGTGCTTAGGTCGGGGTTCTCGCTCTCGGTGACTATCTAGACTATCTAGGAACCAGTGTTCAAAAGGTTTTTGGCTCTCCAAAAATGTGGTATGGTACTGTATTCTGAATTACAGTAAAATACTGGCAGCAATTGGCTAGTAATCTACTGTACAGTTTCAGGATAAGGTTTGTAGAATTCCTAAAATATAGTAAATGACCGTATTCTGTGGGGGTACAGCATTCTCTCTCGCGGAATTAATAAATACAGCCTCATACAAAGCATGCCTTAAAATGCAGTATGTTAATGAGCCAGAGCCTTTTTTCGCTCACAACAGTTTCCCACAATGCACCATAATTAATAGTGTAAAACACATTTATGGTATTTTACTGTGCATTCTACAGTGTTTTAATGTTGAAAATACAGAAAGGTCTTACAGTGTGCTGTAAAACAAATGTAATGTATTTTACTGTGCATTCTATGGTAGTCTACTGTATTTGGTTTATACAGTGTCATACTGTTTATTAATACAGTAAGTTACTGATCAAATAAAAAAAATAGCTAACAGTGCATACATACAGACACACCTCTCTGATATGCAGTTGTGCCAGTAATTGGTGTGCAGTCAGACAGCATCAGGCTTCTGTCTCACACACACACACACACACACACACACACACACACACACACACACACACGCGCACACATTAAAACAAGGTCACTGTCAAAGACAGGAGGCACAGAGACAGAAGGAGAGAGAGAGAGAGAGAGAGAGAGAGAGAGAGAGAGAGAGAGAGGAGAGAGAGAGCGAGTGAGCGAGTGAGTGAGCGAGTGAGTGAGCGAGTGAGTGAGCGAGTGAGTGAGTGAGTGAGTGAAAGGTAGAGAGAGTGAGAGAGAGAGATTGATTTGTTGAGTCCACCGAATCGACCTTTATCTCCTGACGAGCAGTACAATTATTCTTGTAATGCCTTCTCAACTCCTTTTCTGAATTACATGTTTTAATCTCCTGTAATGAGCTTGGTCCGAGTTATCAACCCTGACATGTGTGTGTATCTTGTGTTAGTGTTCAATGGCAGCTCTGACCCGTGTCAGTCCAGTGACAGACATAGTAGACGTTGTTTTTTGTGTGGTTGTACACACTGAATGATGGAGTTCCTGGTAGCCTAGTTGATTAGAATTACAGTTAGACTAGTCAGCAGCTGTTTTGCAATAGGACATTTCCATGTAAAATGACCAAAAAACACCAACATGTGAAGTTCATAGGAGCATAAATAAATAAAACCTAAGAGTACATTTATTTAGAGAAATTAAGGCATATATACATTTTTCAACCATTTTTCAAAAATAAGAGATTAGGAAATTATAACTATTTATTTACCCAGATTTAACAACAAAAAATTGCCACCACAATACTTCTTAAAATATGAAGGCAACATGAAAAGTGTTGGTTTCATGAGCGGAAATAAAAGATCCCAGAAATGTTTCATACACACAAAAAGCATATTACTCTCAAATTCTGTGCGCAAATTTCTTTACATCCCTGTTAATGAGCATT
This sequence comes from Oncorhynchus clarkii lewisi, assembly GCF_045791955.1. NCBI lineage: Eukaryota > Metazoa > Chordata > Actinopteri > Salmoniformes > Salmonidae > Oncorhynchus > Oncorhynchus clarkii. The sequence goes on along the minus strand of NC_092168.1, from coordinate 22,804,081 downwards.
TGTCCTTTGCCAAGATAATCCATCCACCTGACAGTTGTGGCATATCAAGAAGCTGATTAAACAGCATTGTGAGAACTAATTCTGTGCTTCCTCACTAGTCCCATTTCACATGGTAATATAATTGCTTGGTCACCTCGCCAAATATACATTTTGGTTGAGTGTGTTACCTGTGTTTGATCTATTGTAAATTATTTCTAAACATTGAATAGAAATTGCATGTTGCTAGTCTAAAGCAATACTTACAAATGTTTGTGTATAGATCTGTCTTGTAGCATGTGGAGGGGCATTGCCACCAAGCACACAGGTGACATTGGTCTGCTCATTATTTAAGGGACACTACTAATTGGAGGGAAACATTTCTGCTCTTCTCCAGCTCTTTAAAAGTATTCTATATAAATCTGTGTCGTACAGGTTATTGTATCTACACTGTTTTTGTAGAGTTGTTTACTTTGCTAAGTGTTTATTGCCTACGTTTGACAAAGTGCTTTCTATTAAAACCTTTACAAGATCGAAATTGCGCCTAACCTGGAATAATACATTGTGACCGTTCTCTTCCATTTCAAAGATGATTAAAACATAAATAAATATTATATTATCTAAATAAATAAATGTGATCTTTTACCAGATCTAATGTGTTATATTCTCCTACATTCATTTCACATTCCCACACACTTCAAAGTGTTTCCTTTCAAATGGTATCAAGAATCTCCGTATCCTTGCTTCAGATCTTGAGCTACAGGCAGTTAGATTTGGGTATGTCATTTTAGGCGAAAATTGAAAAAAAGGATCTGATCCTTAAGAGGATAATTATTAATTCAAGTATTTTCTGTCACCTGGTCTCTGCCAGGTAATTTATGATTAGGTGTAGAGCATAATGTGGTAGAAGATGGCTGCCTGTCTCTGAAGGTGTTAGTTGGTTAGTTGGTTAGTTAGTTAGTTAGTTAGTTAGTTAGTTAGTTAGTTAGTTAGTTAGTTAGTCAGTTAGCTTATGCCCTCCCAGGCCCACCCAAGTCTGCGACCTTGCCCAGTCATGTGAAATCCATACATTTCCTTATACAAACTGTAACTCAGTCAAATCTTTGAAATCGTTGCATGTTGCGTTTTATTTTTGTTCAGTATACTTCCATTCATTTATTAACCCTTGTGTGGTGTTTGGTTCTGTGGGACCCATTTTCAATGTTTGAACCTGAGACTCATGGGCCTTGGCTCATTGTCTGTGAAGAACATGTAAAATAACACCTTTTCATTGAGTGCACGCAGTGCACCCCCCTACACATTTATATTACATATGTGGTGTTCAGGTCCACTGGACCCATGTGGGTGTAGGGGGAAAAAGCGTGGGGGTAGGTGAAAACAAGTAAACATTTACCAAAAAAGGTTGTATGTGTGTCTTCACTCTGTTTTCCTCCTCTCTGGGCCTGCTGTTTCAACACAGCACCAAGAACCTGTCTGCCTCCCTGCCTGTCTGTCTGCCTCCCTGCCTGTCTGTCTGCCTCCCTGCCTGTCTGTCTGTCTCCCTGCCTGTCTGTCTGCCTCCCTGCCTGTCTGTCTGCCTCCCTGCCTGTCTGTCTGTCTCCCTGCCTGTCTGTCTGTCTCCCACTTTTCTTGCACTCTTTACCCTTTGTAGTGTGTGAAGCTACACAATATCTTGCGGGAACCTGCACAATGTTATTACAATATGTTATTACAATACGTTATTACAATACGTTATTTCAATACGTTATTTCAATACATTACATCACAACGTGCAGACCTGTTTACGTGCTGCTGTGCGTTTTGTTGCTAACCTTACTTTGCTACCTGACAACTTTACGGTTTTTACTTTTAAATTACAGTTGATATTTTTAGTGTTTCCCTCGCTCGACCTTTTTTCATTCAACTTTTTCCCTCCGGACGCTTTATCTTTATCAGGAACACCAGCCGAAGCTAAGTAGTAACATTAACATGATGCCTTCTAATTGCAGTCGCTGTACTCATAATATACAGGAGAACGATCGCCTTACGGCGAGGATAGCTGGGCTGCAAGACGCAATTGATTGGCAAGGGTAATTTCAGTGTAGGAAAGGATGAAACAGCGTCTGTACCACCAGTAAGTACAGATAGTAGTATAAATCCCCTCACACAGTCCCCGCAGCCGGACAACTTTCTCAGGGCTTCTGGAGGGAAATGCTGTAGGAACGCTCAACCGGTGTTGCTCATTCAGCCGACTTTCAACTGGTTCTCCCCATTAAGCAGCGAGTCGGAGTCAGAGGCCGAGCCTTCACTGGCCTCTCCTCTTCCCGTTACGGGGTCTGAGACGCCGAAGCCTCCCACCATTAGCTCTGACAAATTGAAATTTTGGCGACGCCATCACCCGCAGTATTAGACTTAAAACGAATCATCCAGCGTTCATACACTGTTTACCAGGGGGCAGGGCTACCAACGTTAAGGCTAATCTGAAGATGGTGCTGGCTAAAGCTAAAACTGGCGAGTGTAGAGAGTATAGGGATATTGTTATCCACGTCGGCACCAACGATGTTAGGATGAAACAGTCAGAGGTCACCAGGTGCAACATAGCTTCAGCCTGTAAAGCAGCTAGAAAGATGTGTCGGCATCTAGTAATTGTCTCTGGCCCCCTCCCAGTTAGGGGGAGTGATGAGCTCTACAGCAGAGTCTCACAACTCAATCGCTGGTTGAAAACAGTTTTTTGCTCCTCCCAAAATATAGCATTTGTAGATAATTGGCCCTCTTTCTGGGACTCACCCACAAACAGGACCAAGCCTGGCCTGTTGAGGAGTGACGGACTCCATCCTAGCTGGAGAGGTGCTCTCATCTTATCTACTAACATAGACATGGCTCTAACTCCCCTAGCTCCACAATGAGATAGGGTGCAGGCCAGGCAGCAGGCTGTTAGCCAGCCTGCCAGCTTAGTGGAGTCTGCCACTAGCACGGTCAGTGTAGTCAGCTCAGCTATCCCCATTGAGACCGTGTCTGTGCCTCGACCAAGGTTGAGCAAAACTGAACATTGCGGTATTCGCCTTAGCAATCTCACAGGAATAAAGACCTCCTCCATTCCTGCCATTATTGAAAGAGATCGTGATGCCTCACATCTCAAAATAGGTCTACTTAATGTTAGATCCTTCACTTCCAAGGCAGTTATAGTCAATGAACTAATCACTGATCATAATCTTGATGTGATTGGCCTGACTGAAACATGGCTTAAGCTTGATGAATTTACTGTTTTTCATGAGGCCGCACCTCCTGGTTACACTAGTGACCATAACCCCGCGCATCCCGAAAAGGCGGAGGTGTTGCTAACATTTATTCAATTTACAACAAAAAAACTAAGTTTTCATCTTTTGAGCTTCTAGTCATGAAATCTATGCAGCCTACTCAATCACTTTTTATAGCTACTGTTTACAGGCATCCTGGGCCATATACAGCGTTCCTCATTGAGTTCCCTGAATTCCTATTGGACCTTGTAGTCATGGCAGATAATATTCTAATTTTTGGTGACTTTAATATTCACATGGAAAAGTCCACACACCCACTCCAGAAGGCTTTCGGAGCCATCATCGACTCAGTGGGTTTTGTCCAACATGTCTCTAGACCTACTCACTGCCACAGTCATATCCTGGACCTAGTTTTGTCCCGTGGAATAAATGTTGTGGATCTTAATGTTTTTCCTCATAATCCTGGACTATCGGACTATCATTTTATTACGTTTGCAATAGCAGCAAATTATCTGCCCAGACCCCAACCAAGGATCATCAAAAGTCGTGCTATAAATTCTCGGAAAACCCAAAGATTCCTAGATGCCCTTCCAGACTCCCTCCGCCTACCCAAGGACGTCAGAGTACAAAAATCAGTTAACCACCTAACTGAGGAACTCAATTTAACCTTGAGAAATACCCTAGATAAAGTCCACAGCCTTAAAAACAAAAATGATGTGTCATAAGAAACTAGCTCCCTGGTATACAGAAAATACCCAAGCTCTGAAGCAAGCTTCAAGAAAATTGGAAAGGAAATGGCGCCACACCAAACTGGAATTCTTCCAACTAGCTTGGAAAGACAGTACCATGCTGTATCAAAGAGCCCTCACTGCAGCTCGATCATCCTATTTTTCCAACTTAATTGAGGAAAATAAGAACAATCCAAAATATATTTTTGATACTGTCGCAAAGCTAACTAAAAAGCAGCATTCCTCAAGAGAGGATGGCTTTCACTTCAGCAGTGATAAATTCATGAACTTCTTTGAGGAAAAGATCATGATCTTTAGAAAGCAAATTACGGACTCCTCTTTAAGTCTACGTATTCCTCTAAAGCTCAGTTCTCAGAGTCTGCACAACTCTGCCAGGACCTAGATTCAAGGGAGACACTCAAGTGTTTTAGTACTATATCTCTTGACACAATGATGAAAATAATCATGGCCTCTAAACCTTCAAGCTGCATACTGGAAACTACTGAAAGAGCTGCTTCCTGTGCTTGGCCCTCCTATGTTGAACATAATAAACGTCTCTCTATCCACCGGATGTGTACATAACTCACTAAAAGTGGCAGTAATAAAGCCTCTCTTGAAAAAGCCAAACCTTAACCCAGAAAACATAAAACACTATCGGCCTATATCGAATCCCCCATTCCTCTCAAAAAAAATTGAAAAAGCTGTTGCGCAGCAATTCACTGCCTTCCCGAAGACAAATATTGGACACGAAATGCTTCAACCTGGTTTTAGACCCCATCATAGACCTTAGTGCTGATTTAGATCACCACATTCTTTTGGAGAGATTGGAAAACCAAATTGGTCTACACGGACAAGTTCTGGCCTGGTTTAGATCTTATCTGTCGGAAAGATATCAGTTTGTCTCTGTGGATGGTTTGTCCTCTGACAAATCAACTGTAAATTTCCGTGTTCCTCAAGGTTCCGTTTTAGGACCACTATTGTATTCACTATATATTTTACCTCTTGGTGATGTCATTCAGAAACATAATGTTAACTTTCACAACTATGCAGATGACACACAGCTGTACATTTCGATGAAACATGGCGGAGCCCCAAAATTGCCCTCGCTGGAAGCATGTGTGTCAGACATAAGGAAGTGGATGGCTGCAAATGTTCTACTTTTAAACTCGGACAAAACAGAGATGCTCGTTCTAGGGCCCAAGAAACAAAGAGATCTTCTGTTGAATCTGACAATTCATCTTGATTGTACAGTCGTCTCAAGTAAAACTGTGAAGGACCTCGGCGTTATTCTGGACCCTTATCTCTCTTTTGACGAACATATCAAGACCATTTCAAGGACAGCTTTTTTCTATCTACGATAACATTGCAAAAATCATAAACTTTCTGTCCAAAAATGATGCCGAAAAATTAATCCATGCTTTTGTCACTTCTAGGTTAAACTACTGCAATGCTCTACTTTCCGGCTACCCGGATAAAGCATGAAAATAAACTTCAGTTAGTGCTAAACACGGCTGCTAGAATCTTGACTAGAACCAAAAAATGTGATCATATTACTCCCGTGCTACCCTCTACACTGGCTTTCTGTTAAGGCAAGGGCTGATTTCAATTTTGACTGCTAACCTACAAAGCATTACATGGGCTTGCTCCTACCTATCTTTTCGATTTGGTCCTGCCGTACATACCTACAAGTATGCTACAAGACACAAAACTCCTAACTGTCCCTAGAATTTCTAAGCAAACAGCTGGAGGCAGGGCTTTCTCCTATAGAGCTCAATTTTTATGGAATGGTCTGCCTACCCATGTGAGAGACACAGACTCGGTCTCAACCTTTAAGTCTTTATTGAAGACTCATCTCTTCAGTAGGTCCTATGATTGAGTGTAGTCTGCCTCTAACCCTATTACAGGGGCTGAGTCGCTGACTTACTGGTGCTATTCCATGCCATCCCTAGGAGGGGTGCGTCCCTTGAGTTGGTTGCTGTTTTCAACTCTCTAGAGACAGCAGGAGCGGTAGAGATACTCTGAATGGTCGGCTATGAAAAGCCTACTGACATTTGCTCCTGAGGTGCTGACCTGTTGCACCCTCAACAACGACTGTGATTATTATTATTTGACCCTGCTGGTCATCTATGAACATTTGAACATCTTGGTCATGTTCTGTTATAATCTCCACCCGGCACAGCCAGAAGGGCACTGTCTTTTCTAGGGAGTTTTTCCTAGCCACCGTGCTTCTACGCCTACATTGTTTGCTGTTTGTGGTTATAGGCTGGGTTTCTGTACAGCACTTTGAGATATCAGCTGATGTAAGAAAGGCTTCATAAATACATTTGATTTGATTAGTTTGATACATTATTTTTTTAATGCAGTATTTTCCCACACTCTACCACAGCTAGGTGCAAATTGGGGGAGGGACACAACAAATAAATAGCTTTGCATGTGTGGCTCCTTACCACAATCAATCAGCACAGCAAAAATAATCTCTGCTCAGGGTGCCTTGTTTTTTGCAGAGAGAGAAGCTAGTGTGGAAGGAGCATCTTCCACTGTGGAAGATTTAGAATTTTCCCAAATATGAGGATCATGTCAATTCAGAATGAAGATCATGTCAATTCAGAATCTGACAGTGAGTTGGAAGAAGAGGATGAGATTGACCCTCAGCCAGCCCCAGGACCAGCCCATCAGCAGCCATGACCAGGACCAGCCCATCAGCAGCCAGGACCAGAATGCACCACCCTCTAGAGAGCCCTGCCTGCGGTGCAGTTGCCGTACCAGGCGGTGATACAGCCCGACAGGATGCTCTCAATTGTGTGTCTGTAAAAGTTTGTGAGGGTTTTGGGGGCAAACCAAATTTCTTCAGCCTCCTGAGGTTGAAGAGGTGCTGTTGTGCCTTCACCACACTTTCTGTATGGGTGGACCATTTCAGATCATCAGTGATGTGCACGCCGAGGAATTTTAAGCTTTCCACCTCCTTCACTGCGATCCCGTGGATGTGGATAGGGCAGTGCTCCCTCTGCTGTTTCCTGAAGTCCACGATTTTGTATTTTTTATTTTGTATTTATTTCACCTTTATTTAACCAGGTAGGCCAGTTGAGAACAAGTTCTCATTTACAACTGAGACCTGGCCAAGATAAAGCAAAGCAGTGAAACAAAAACAACAACACAGAGTTACACATGGGATAAACACACGTACAGTCAATAACACAATAGAAAAAAATGTATACAGTGTTTGCAAATGAAGTAAGGAGGTAAGGCAATAAATAGGCCATAGTGACGAAATAATTACAATTGAGCAATTAACACTGGAGTGATAGATGTGCAGATGAGGATGTGCAAGTAGAAATACTGTTGTGCAAAAGAGCAGAAAGAAAATATGGAGATGAGGCAGGTAGTTGGTTTGATTGGCTATTTACAGATGGGCTGTGTACAGCTGCAGCGATCGGTAAGCTGCTCTCACAGCCGATGCTTGAAGTTAGTGAGGGAGATATAAGTTTCCAGCTTCAGTGATTTTTGCAATTCGTTCCACTCATTGGCAGCAGAGAACTGGAAGGAAAAGTGGCCAAAGCAGGTGTTGGCTTTGGGAATGACCAGTGAAATATACCTGCTGGAGCGCGTGCTACGGGTGGGTGTTGCTATGGTGACCAGTGAGCTGAGACAAGGCGGAGCTTTACCTAACAAAAACTTATAGATGACCTGGAGCCAGTGGGTTTGGCGATGAATATGTAGCGAGGACCAGCCAACTGGCTTTGTTGTGAAATAGGAAGCCGATTCTAGATTTAATTTTGGATTGAAGATGCTTAATGTGAGTCTGGAAAGAGAGTTTACAGTCTAGCCAGACACCTAGGTATTTATGGTTGTACACATATTCTAAGTCAGAACCGTCCAGAGTAGTGATGCTAGGCGGGTGGGTGCGGGCAGCTATCGGTTGAAGAGCATTCAATTAGTTTTACTTGCATTTAAAAGCAGTTGGAGGCCACGGAAGCAGAGTTGTATGGCATTGAAGCTCGTCTGGAGGTTTGTTAACAGTGTCCAAGAAGGGGCAGAAGTATACAGAATGGTGTCGTCTGCTTAGAGGTGGATCACAGAATCACCAGCAGCAAGAGCGACATCATGGATGTATACAGAGAAAAGAGTCGGCCCGAGAATTGAACCCTGTGGCACCCCCGTAAAGGTCCGGACAACGGGCTCTCCGATTTGACACACTGAACTCTATCTGAGAAGTAGTTAGTGAACCAGGCGAGGCAGTCATTAGAGAAACCAAGGCTGTTGAGTCTGCCGATAAGAATTTGGTGATTGACAGAGTCGAAAGCCTTGGGCCAGTTGCTGCGGGGGGTGCAGAGCTGTTGGCCGGGGTGAGGGTAGCCAGGTGGAAAGCGTGGTCAGCCGTAGAGAAATGCTTATTGAAAATCTTGATTTTCGTGGATTTATTGGTGGTGACAGTGTTTCCTAGCCTCAGTGCAGTGGGCAGCTGAGAGGAGGTGCTCTTTTTCTCCATTGACTTTACAGTGTCCCAAAACTTTTAGGAATTAGTTTTGTAGGATGCAAATTTCTGTTTGAAAAAGCTAGCCTTTGCTTTCTTAACTGACTGTGTATATTGGTTCCTGATTTCCCTGAAAAGTTGCATATCACAGGGACTTTTCAAAGCTAGTGCAGTGCGCCACAGGATGTATTTATGTTGGTCTAGGGCAGTCAAGTCTGGAGTGAACCAAGGGCTATATCTGTTCTTAGATTTTTTTTTTTATTGAAAGGGGCATGCTTATTTAAGATGGTGAGGAAGGCACTTTTGAAGAACAACAAGGCATCCTCTACTGACAGGATGAGGTCAATATCCTTCCAGGATACCCGGTCCAGGTTGATTATAAAGGCCTGCTTGCAGAAGTGTTTTAGGGAGCATTTGACAGTGATGAGGTTGGTCGTTTGACCGCGGACCAATAACGGACGCAGGCAATGAAGCAGTGATCGCTGAGATCCTGGTTGAAAACAGCAGAGGTGTTTTTAGAGGGCACGTTGTTCAGGATGATATCTATGAGGGTGCCCATGTTTATGGATTTGGAGTGGTACCTGGTAGGTTCCTTGATCATTTGTGTGAGATTGAGGGCATCTAGCTTAGATTGTAGGACGGCCAGGATGTTAAGCATATCCCATATCCCAGTTTAGGTCACCTAACAGTACGAAATATGACGATAGATTGGGGGCAATATATTCACATATGGTGTCCAGGGTACAGCTGGGAGCTGAGGGTGGTCTATAACAAGTGGCAACAGTGAGAGACTTATGTCTGGAGAGATGGATTTTTAAAAGTAGTAGCTCGAACTGTTTGGGCATAGATAGTAGGACATAACTCTGCAGGCTATCTCTAGAGTGGATTGCAACTCCACCCCCTTTAGCAGTTCTATCTTGACGGAAAATGTTGTAATTGGGGATGGACATTTCAGAATTTTTGGTGGCCTTCCTAAAACATGATTCAGACACAGCTTGGACATCAGGGTTGGCGGAGTGTGCTAAAGCAGTGAATAAAGCAAACTTAGGAAGGAGGCTTCTGATGTTAACATGCATGAACCCAAGGCTTTTCCGGTTACAGAAGTCAACAAATGAGAGCGCCTGGGGACACACAGGGCCTGGGTTAACCTCTACATCACCAGAGGAACAGAGGAGGAGTAGGACAAGGGTACAGCTAAAGGCTATGAGAACTGTTAGTCTAGTGCGTTCAGAACAGAGAGTAAAAGGAGCAGACTTCTGGGCGTTGTAGGATAGATTCAGGGCATAATTCACAGACAAGGGCATGGTAGGGTGCGAGTACAGTGGGTGTAAACCTAGGCATTGAGTGACGATGAGAGAGGCTGCATCTCCGGAGGAACCAGTTGAGCTAGGTGCTGTCTCCGCATGTGTGTAGAGCGGGACTAGGAGCTCCGCAGTAAAACAAAACAATGAGAGCTACCCTTAATAACAGTATACAAGGCATATTGGCGTTAGAGGGAGGCATAAAGCAATCACAGGTGTTGATTGGGAGGGCTAAGACAACAATGGGTAAACAGTTAAGACAACAACAACTGATAAATGGCGATGATTGGATAGAGAGTGTCAGTTAGCTACACACAGGGCCTGAGTTCGAGGCTGGTGCCGACAGATAAACAAAATTAAGTATCGTGTTAACGATCAGCTCCTTTGTTTTGTTGACGTTGAGCGAGAGGTTATTTTCCTGGCACCACTCTCTAAGGGTCCTCACCTCCTTCCTGTAGACTGTCTCGTCATTGTTGGTAGTCAGGCCTACTACTGTTGTGTAGTCTGCAAACTTGATGATTGAGTTGGAGGTGTGCGTGGCCACGTAGTAATGGGTAAACAGGGAGTACAGGAGGTGGCTGAGCACGCAACCTTGTGGGGCCCCTGTGTTGAGGATCAGCGAAGTGGAAGTGTTGTTTCCTACCTTCACCACCTGAGGGCGGCCCGTCAGGAAGTCCAGGACCCAGTTGCACAGGGCGGGGTTCAGACCCAGTGCCCCGAGCTTAATGATGAGCTTGGAGGGTACTATGGTGTTGAATGCTGAGCTTTAATGAACAGCCTTCTTACATATGTATTCCTCTTGTCCAGATGGGATAGGGCAGTGCGATGGTGATTGCATCATTTGTGGATCTATTGGGGAGGTAAGCAAATTGAAATGGGTCTAGGGTGACCGGTAAGGTAGAGGTGATATGATCCTTAACTAGCCTCTCAAAGCACTTCATGATGACAGAAGTGAGTGCTACCACGGGGCGATAGTCATTTAGTTCAGTTACCTTAGCTTTCTTTGGAACAGGAACAATGGTGGACATCTTGAAGCAAGTGGGGACAGCAGACTGGGATAGGGAGAGATTAAATATGTCCGTCAACATTCCAGCCAGCTGGTCTGCGCATGCTCTGAGGACATGGCTAGGGATGTCGTCTGGGCCGGCAGCCTTGCGAGGATTAACACGCTTAAATGGCCACGTAGAAGGAGAGCCCACAGTCCTTGATAGCGGGCCGCGTCGGTGGCATTGTGTTATCCTAAAAGCAGGCGAAGAAGGTGTTTAGCTTGTTCGGAAGCAAGGCTGCCACAACGTGGCTGGTTTTCCCTTTGTAGTCTGTGATTGTCTGTAGACCCTGCCAAATACGTCTCGTGTGTGAGTTGTTGAATTGCGACTCCACTTCGCCTCTGTACTGACATTTTGCCTGTTTGATTGCCTTACGGAGGGAATAACTACACTGTTTTTATTCGGCCATATTCCCAGTCCCTTTATCATGGTTAAATGCGGTGGTTTGCGCTTTCAATTTTGCTGCCATCTATCCACGGTTTCTGGTTTGGGTAGGTTTTAATTGTCACAGTGGGTACAACATCTCCTATACACTTCCTGATGAACTCGATGTTATTCTCAGAGGCTAACCAGAACATATCCCACTCCGCGTGATCAAAACAATCTTGAAGCATGGATTCCGATTGGTCAGACCTTAGCACGGGTACTTTAAGTTTCTAGCTAATTTGATGATACACAAAGCAACTCAAACAACAATGAAATTGTATCCATTACTGCAGCACTGACAAATTGACAAACTTTTGATTTGATTTCAACCTTTCCACCCCTTTGTTCCATGCTGGCTGAAGACCTAGCTAGCCAGTAACTAGCTAACTCCAGACACAGAATAAAGGGGAAACAAGTACTGTATCTTTGTCAAAGAGGAATAGTGTAAACTTTTAATTATATTTACTGACGTCCTATAGTTACATTTTGGCACCAGTAGAATAGCTATATAACTGTATAAACCACGTCCATGCAAACACACATTCTCCAATGTTGGTTACAAGGTGATACTTATTTGAATTAGGTAGGAGAATATCATGTTACTGTTGGTGTATTAAACTAGAGTTAAGGTGATGTTACCGTGTCCCCTTAATAATGAATCCAAGTGTTTGACATGGGGGAGGGGACCTGTAACTTTATGAGCAAACTTTATCAAAGTAGAAGAAACATTTATTTTCATACTATTCATACTGGTCATCATACTTTGATCTGTTTTCATTTCAATATCATCAAATTTCATGAAAAACATTATTTTGATTGTTCATGACCTGTAACAAGTTTGCACAGCACAGTACATTACAGTAGAGTACAGTAAAGAAAAGTACACAGTAGAGCACACTAGAGTTGACTACACTATAATGTAACATATAATACTGTACTGTACTGTACCAACTATACTCTACTTTACTGTGCTGTTCCGTACTGAACTCTACTGTACTCTACTGTACTCTATTGTACTTTACTGAACTCTACTCTACTGTACTAAACTGTGCTCTACTTTACTGTACTGTACTGAACTATACTCTACTTTACTGTGCTGTTCCGTACTGAACTCTACTGTACTCTACTGTACTCTATTGTACTTTATTGAACTCTACTCTACTGTACTAAACTGTGCTCTACTTTACTGTACTGTACTGAACTATACTCTACTTTACTGTGCTGAACTCTACTGTACTCTACTGTACTCTATTGTACTTTACTGAACTCTACTCTACTGTACTAAACTGTGCTCTACTTTACTGTACTGTACTGAACTATACTCTACTTTACTGTGCTGTTCCGTACTGAACTCTACTGTACTCTACTGTACTATATTGTACTTTACTGAACTCTACTCTACTGTACTAAACTGTGCTCTACTTTACTGTACTCTAATGTACTGTACTGAACTCTACTGTACTCTACTGTACTGAACTCGACTCTACTTTACTGTACTCTAATGTACTGAGATATACTGTGCTGTACATTGATTTGTAAAACTTGTAAAACTTGTAAAAACTTGTAAAACAAACCAAACTTGTAAAACATAGACGTCTATGATTGGTTCAGATTTGGTCCGGTCTAGAACAACCAAATATTGGTATTGTTTGGGGGCAAAGCTCATTAATATAATAGCCAGTGTGTAGAAATACTACCCAAATTTGCAAAGGAGGATATTGCATATTTATATATTTGTTGTACCTATTTAGGATACATCACCATGAAGAGAATGACATTCGTGTCCATAATTATGGATTTCTGTGTAGTAAAGATCAGGGACCGATGATGAAATTCTGTTACCGTTGCCGGGTGTAAATACTCTTCACGTACTGTAGTTCAATAACCAAAATCTATTTTTTCAAACTCAAGGAGTCATGTCATAGCTGACACCCTATTATTTCTGCAGACATCTTTTAATCTTCATTCAGAGAAGATATTTATGAACAGAGCTTTGGGAAAACCTGGACACAAAGAACTGAGGGAGATTTTACTGTAATTCTGTAACCACACTTGGCATTTGCACAGTTCTTCCAGTAAATGTGTTTTAGTAAAATGTTCTGTGTAAATTGTTAAAACGTGTCCTTGTGCATAGAGTGGTATGGTTTGTTCAACTTTGAAATGAATGGTTTCTGTTTGGCAAACATTTTCAATTCCGTCAACGTGGAATTGTCCAGTGGTAAGCCCTTTATAGAAAGTGATTTACACCCGTGAGAAGTGTGAACAGGCTTTAGTGTTGCCATGACCCAAGAAGACAGCACTTAGGCACAATTCAGCATCTCCAGCCTTGGCGAACTAGTCTGGAGAGAAAGACGATTGGATGTGGACTCACACACAAACACACGCATGTACATTCTCAGAAAAACTTTAGAGGACCATTTTCACAGACAACTTTTGTGGGCTTCAAGGTTTTGTGTTAAATGGTTCTGCTGGAAAAAGCTTTTTGTTTGTTGATGTGTTGTGCGTGCTTCAGACGGTTGCCATGGAGACCGCCTCCATTTTCACCTCTCTGTGGCTGAGCTCATAAAGGACTGTGGCCTTGTCTTCATAGAAGTTACAAATTGAATACTGCACTTTCCAAGGACTCCGGTCTCTAACATACAGCCATGTGTGTGTGTGTGTGTGTGTGTGTGTGTGTGTGTGTGTGTGTGTGTGTGTGTGTGTGTGTGTGTGTGTGTGTGTGTGTGTGTGTGTGTGTACACTTTTTACTATAATTGAAAGTAGCAGAAGTCATCACAAGAATAGCAAACCAACTACTGAAAAATCCAAAGAAGTGAGGACATTTTGCCGGTCCTCACTTGTAAAAAGGCTATTTTAGGCTCAGGGGTTAAAATTAGGGTTAGGCGTTAAGGTTAGGTTTAGGCTTAGGCTTAGGGTTAGATTTAGAGGGGTTAAGGTTAAAAAAGAATCTTGAATAGGAAACAATTGTTGGTCCCCAAAAAGTTCTCACAAGTATAGTGAGACATAGCTCTGTGTGTGTGTGTATGTGTGTGTGTGTGTGTGTGTGTGTGTGTATGTGTGTGTGTGTGTGTGTGTGTGTGTGTGTGTGTGTGTGTGTGTGTGTGTGTGTGTGTGTGTGTGTGTGTGTGTGTGTGTGTGTGTGTGTGTGTGTGTGTGTGTGTGTGTGTGTATGTGTGTTTAATTGAGTCATCTTATGCTACACAAAGATAAATACAAATTGTCAAACTAATCCAGTCAGTTAATTAGATGTATTGCACCCGTTACTTAAATGGTTGTTCCAGTTTAAATGTTTTAGGTAGTCTCTTTTATCAATGTTCCCAACCCTGACAGTTATTCTGAATGCAGGTTGCGAGTGAATAAAAATTGAATTGCATATCACTTTGCAAGCCAGCATAATGTGACTTGTAAACCAGTAGGTTCCTAACACTACCAGTGATGTTATGTTTGATACTGGAGCTCAGAGGCATGCGTCAAAATCGCTAAGCAGCTAACTTTGTCGAAATCCTTAAACAGCTAACTTCGAAGCAGTGTGTCGATGCGTGTATGATGTCCGAAGCTTGGTTTGATCGCACTTTGTTTGATCATGCTTTTTCAAACCATGTGTTGCAAAATGCGAGATCCCACTTATTTCGCTGTGTTTCCAGTGCTTTCTTCGAATCCAAGCTGCTTTCAAACAACGACCTGAACAACCATAGTTACAAATACACTTTTTCCACATTTTGTTACGTTACAGCCTCATTCTAAAATTGATTCAATTGTTTTTTCCCTCAAGTATCTACACACAATACCCCATAATGACAAAGCAAAAACAGGTTTTTAGACATTTTTGCTCATTTATTAGAAATAAAAAAACATTTACATAAGTATTCAGACCCTTTACTCAGTACTTTCTTGAAGCACCTTTGGCAGCGATTACAGCATTGAGTCTTCTTGGGTATGACGCTACAAGCTTGGCACACCTGTATTTGGTGTGCCAAGCCTGCACAGCTATTTTCAGGTCACTCCAGAGATGTTTGATCGGGTTCCAGTCCGGGGTCTGGCTGGGCCACTCAAGGACATTCAGAGACTTGTTCCGAAGCCACTACTGCGTTGTCTTGGCTGTGTGCTTAGGGTCATTGTCCTGTTGGAAGGTGAACCTTCGCCCCAGTCTGAGGACCTGAGCGCTCTGGAGCAGGTTTTCATCAAGGATCTCTGTTTCTTGCTCCGTTCTTCTTTTCCTCGATCCTGACTAGTCTCCCAATCCCTGCTGCTGAAACCCATCCCCACAGCATGATGCTGCTGCACCGTAGGGATGGTGCCAGGTTTCCTCCAGACCTGACGTTTGGCATTCAGGCCAAAGAGTTAAATCTTGGTTTCATCAGACCAGAGAATCTTGTTTCTCATGGTCTGAGAGTCTTTTGGCAAACATCAAGTGGGCTGTCATGTGCCTTTTACTGAGGAGTGGCTTCTGTCTGGCCACTCTACCATAAAGGACTGATTGGTGGAGTGCTTCAGAGACGATTGTCATTCTGGAAGGTCCTCCCATCGTCACAGAGGAACTCTAGACCTCTATCAGAGTGATCATCGGGTTCTTGGTCAACTCCCTGACCAAGGCCCTTCTCCCCCGATTGCTCAGTTTGGCCTGGTGGCCAGCTCTAGGAAGAGTCTTGGTGGTTCCAAACTTCTTCCATTTAAGAAAGATGGAGGCATTGTGTTCCTGGGGACCTTCAATTCTGCAGACATTTTTTGGTACCCTTGCCCAGATCTGTGCCACAACACAATCCTGTCTCGAAGCTCTACGGACAATTCAACCTAATGACTTGGTTTTTGCTCTGACATTCACTGTCAACTGTGGTGGGACCTTATATAGACAGGTGTGTGCTTTTCCAAATCACGTCCAATCAATTGAATTTATCACAGGTGGACTCCAATCAAGTTGTAGAAACATCTCAAAGATGATTTATGGAAACATGATGCACCTGAGCTCAATTTCGGGTCTCATAGCAAAGGGTCTGAATACTTATGTAAATAAGGTATTTCTGTTTTTTATTTCTAATAAATTTGCTAACATTTCTAAAAACCTGTTTGCTTTGTCATTATGGGGTAATTGTGTGTAGATTGCTAAAGATTTTTATTTATTCAATTCATTTTAGAATAAGGCTGTAACTTAACAAAATGTGGTAAAGTAAAGTGGTCTTAAAACTTTCCGAAGGCACTGTATAGTTGAAATCAAACTTTCTGCAATGTATGAATCATTTGTTTATTTGGTATAGTATAAGCATCCTAAATAATGCCATAGATTCCGTTTTTGACAAATGAGTAAGCCTGAAGGTAACAAAGGGAATGGTCCTTCAACTGATTATAGGCACACAAACATTTTCTGATAATCAACTGTTTTTCAGACAAAATTTGGTGAAAGAGGCGAGGCCTTCAGAAAGCCTTGGTTTCCCATCACTGAACAGTACTGTGTTAGAGTAAAACATTGCAATCATAGTAAGGCCGTATGATATATGTAATGTATTGTGTTAAACAGTTATACTTGTATGGTAACCATTTAAGTGGCGGGTGTAATAAATCAAACTAACTGATTGAATTAGTTGAGAAAAATGTATTTTATTTATCTTTGTGTAGCGTATGATTAATCAATCAATGTACATGCAAATACATATATACAGTGGGGTAAAAAAGTATTTAGTCAGCCACCAATTGTGCAAGTTCTCCCACTTAAAAAGATGAGAGAGGCCTGTAATTTTCATTATAGGTACACTTCAACTATGACAGACAAAATGAGGGGAAAAAATCCAGAAAATCACATTGTAGGATTTTTAATGAATTTATTTGCAAATTATGGTGGAAAATAAGTATTTGGTCAATAACAAAAGTTTATCTCAATACTTTGTTATATACCCTTTGTTGGCAATGACAGAGGTCAAACGTTTTCTGTAAGTCTTCACAAGGTTTTCACACACTGTTGCTGGTATTTTGGCCCATTGCTCCATGCAGATCTCCTCTAGAGCAGTGATGTTTTGGGGCTGTTGCTGGGCAACACGGACTTTCAACTCCCTCCAAAGATTTTCTATGGGGTTGAGATCTGGAGACTGGCTAGGCCACTCCAGGACCTTGAAATGCTTCTTACGAAGCCACTCCTTCGTTGCCCGGGCGGTGTGTTTGGGATCATTGTCATGCTGAAAGACCCAGCCACGTTTCATCTTCAATGCCCTTGCTGATGGAAGGAGGTTTTCACTCAAAATCTCACGATACATGGCCCCATTCATTCTTTCCTTTACACGGATCAGTCGTCCTGGTCCCTTTGCAGAAAAACAGCCCCAAAGCATGATGTTTCCACCCCCATGCTTCACAGTAGCTATGGTGTTCTTTGGATGCAACTCAGCATTCTTTGTCCTCCAAACACAACGAGTTGAGTTTTTACCAAAAAATAATATTTTGGTTTCATCTGACCATATGACATTCTCCCATTCTTCTTCTGGATCATCCATATGCTCTCTAGCTAACTTCAGACGGGCCTGGACATGTACTGTCTTAAGCAGGGGGACACGTCTGGCACTGCAGGATTTGAGTCCCTGGCGGCATAGTGTGTTACTGATGGTAGGCTTTGTTACTTTGGTCCCAGCTCTCTGCAGGTCATTCACTAGGATTTTTGCTCGCCGTTCTTGTGATCATTTTGACCCCATGGGGTGAGATCTTGCGTGGAGCCCCAGATCAAGGGAGATTATCAGTGGTCTTGTATGTCTTCCATTTCCTAATAATTGCTCCCACAGTTGATTTCTTCAAACCAAGCTGCTTACCTATTGCAAATTCAGTCTTCCCAGCCTGGTGCAGGTCTACAATTTTGTTTCTGGTGTCCTTTGACAGCTCTTTGGTCTTGGCCATAGTGGAGTTTGGAGTATGACTGTTTGAGGTTGTGGACAGGTGTCTTTTATACTGATAACAAGTTCAAACAGGTGCCATTAATACAGATAACGAGTGCAGGACAGAGGAGCCTCTTAAAGAAGAAGTTACAGGTCTGTGAGAGCCAGAAATATTGCTTGTTTGTAGGTGACCAAATACTTATTTTCCACCATAATTTGCAAATAAATTCATTAAAAATCCTACAATGTGATTTTCTGGATTTTTTTTCTCATTTTGTCTGTCATAGTTGAAGTGTACCTATGATGAAAATTCCAGGCCTCTATCATACTTTTAAGTGGGAGAACTTGCACAATTGGTGGCTGACTAAATACTTTTTTGCCCCACTGTAGATATACAGTACCAGTCAAAGGTTTGGACACACCTAATCATTCAAGGGTTTTTCTCAATTTTGACAATTTTCTACATCAAAACTATGAAATAACACATATGGAATCATGTAGTAACCAAAACATTGTTAAACAAATCAAAATATATTTTATGTGTGAAATTCTTCAAAGTTGCCACCATTTGCCTTGATGACAACTTTGCACGCTCTTGGGATTCTCTCAACCAGGTTTCATTTCTACCAGCATGTTATTTAAATGTGCAACCAGAGGGAAAAAACTCTAGGCCACCTTTACTCCACACACAGCTCTCGATCGCCCTCCATTTGGCAAATCCTGATTCCTGCTTACAAGCTAAAACTAAAGCAGGAATTATCATCAAATCAAATCAAATTGATTTGTAATGCCCTTTTTACATCAGCTGATATCTCAAAGTGCTGTACAGAAACCCAGCCTAAAACCCCAAACAGCAAGCAATGCAGGTGTAGAAGCACGGTGGCTAAGAAAAACTCCAGGCCAGAACCTAGGAAGAAACCTAGAGAGGAACCAGGCTATGAGGGGTGGCCAGTCCTCTTCTGGCTGTGTCGGGTGGAGATTTTAACAGAACATGGCCAAGATGTTCAAATGTTCATAGATGACCAGCAGGTTCAAATAATAATAATCACAGTGGTTGTTGAGGGTGCAACAGGTTAGCACCTCAGGAGTAAATGTGAGTTCGCTTTTCATAGCCAATCTTTCAGAGTATCTCTACTGCCCCTGCTGTCTCTAGAGAGTTGAAAACAGCAGGTCTGGGACAGGTAGCACATCCGGTGAACAGGTCAGGGTTCCATAGCCGCAGGCAGAACAGTTGAAACTGGAGCAGCAGCACGGCCAGGTGGACTGGAGACAGCAAGGAGTCATCAGGCCAGGTAGTCCTGAGGCATGGTCCTAGGGCTCAGGTCCTCCAAGAGAGAGAAAGAAAGAGAGAAAGAAAGAAAGAAAGAAAGAAAGAGAGAGAGAGAGAGAGAGAGAGAGAAAGAGAATTAGAGAGAGCATACTTAAATTCACACAGGACACCGGATAAGACAGGAGAAATATTCCAGATATAACAGACTGACCCTAGCCCCCCGACACATAAACTACTGCAGCATATATACTGGAGATTGAGACAGGAGGGGTCGGGGGACACCATGGCCCCATCCGACAATACCCACGGACAGGGCCAAACAGGCAGGATATAACCCCACCCACTTTGCCAAAGTACAGCCCCCACACCACTGGAGGTATACCTTCAACCACCAACTTACCATCCAAGAATAGCCAAGGCAGAGTATAGGCCACAAAGAGGGGAGGGGCGCCAACCCAGACAGGAAGATCACGTCAGTGACTAAACCCACTCAAGTGACGCACCCCTTCTAGGTACGGAATGGAAGAGCACCAGTAAGCCAGTGACTCAGCCCCTGTAATAGGGTTAGAGAGATACTCCCAGTGAGGGATTCTCTCTCTTCACAGCAAGTGCGGTTCGTTGCTCCAGTGCCTTTCCGTTCACCTTCACACTCCTGGGCCAGACTACACTCAATCATAGGACCTACTGAAGAGATGAGTCTTCAATAAAGACTTAAAGGTTGAGAGTGAGTCTGTGTCTCTCACATGGGTAGGCAGACCATTCCATCAAAATTGAGCTCTATGGGAGAAAGCCCTGCCTCCAGCTGTTTGCTTAGAAATTCTAGGGACAGTTAGGAGGCCTGCGCCTTGTGACCGTAGCGTACGTGTAGGCATGTACGGCAGGACCAAATCAGATAGATAGGTAGGAGCAAGCCCATGTAATGCTTTGTAGGTTAGCAGGTAAACCTTGAAATCAGCCATTGACTTAACAGGAAGTCAGTGTAGAGGCTAGCACTGGAGTAAAATGATCACATATTTTGGTTATAGTTAATATTCTAGCAGCCATGTTTAGCACTAACTGAAGTTTATTTTCATGCTTTATCCGGGTAGCCGGAAAGTAGAGAATTGCAGTAGTCCAACCTGGAAGTGACAAAATTCTGGATTAATTTTTCTGCATCATTTTTGGACAGAAAGTTTCTGATTTTTGCAATGTTACGCAGATGGAAAAAAGCTGTCTTTGAAACAGTCTTGATATGTTCATCAAAAGAGAGATCAGGGTCCAGAGTAACGCCGAGGTCCTTCACAGTTTTATTTGAAACGACTGTACAACCATCAGGATGAATTGTCAGATTCAACAGAAGATCTCTTTGTTTCTTGGGACCTAGAACGAGCATCTCTGTTTTGTCCGAGTTTAAAAGCAGAACATTTGCAGCCATCTACTTCGTTATGTCTGAAACACAGCCTTCCAGTGAGGGCAATATTGGGGTTTCACCATGTTTCATCAAAATGTACAGCTGTGTGTCATCCGCATAGCAGTGAAAGTTAACATTATGTTTTCCCGAATGACATCACCAAGAGGTAAAATATATAGTGAAAACAATAGTGGTTCTAAAACGGAACCTTGAGGAACACCAAAATTTACAGATTTGTCAGAGGACAAACCATCCACAGAGACAAACTGATATCATTCCGACAGATAAGATCTAAACCAGGCCAGAACTTGTCCGTGTAGACCGATTTGATTTTCCAATCTCTCCTAAAGAATGTGGTGATCGATGGTATCCAAAGCAGCACTAAGGTCTAGGAGCACGAGGACTGATGCAAAGCCTAGGTCTGACGCCATTTAAAGGTAATTTACCACCTTCACAAGTGCAGTCTCAGTGCTATGATGGGGTCTAAAACCAGACTGAAGCATTTCGTATATGATGTTTGTCTCCAGGAAGGCAGTGAATTGCTGCGCAACAGCTATTTCAAAAATGTTTGAGAGGAATGGTAGATTAGATACAGGCCGATAGTTTTTAAAATATTTTCTGGGTCAAGGTTTAGCTTTTTCGGGAGAGGCTTTATTACTGCCACTTTTAGTGAGTTTGGTACACATCCGGTGGATAGAGAGCCAATTATTATGTTCAACATAGGCGTGCCAAGCACAGGAAGCAGCTCTTTCAGTAGTTTAGTTGTGTCACAACTTCAATCGTAGTCGGCTCCTCTCCTTGTTCGGGTTGTGTTCGGCGATCTACGTCACCGGCTTTCTAGCTTTCTAGCCACACACCCGTAACAAGTTGGAATAGGGTCCAGTATACAGCTTGAAGGTTTAGAGGCCATGATTATTTTCATCATTGTGTCAGTACCAGTGACTCGCTCAATAAGGAAGTGGTCAGATGATACAGATGCTAAGCTACATGACTGTTTTGCTAGCACAGACTGGATACTTCCGATGGCATTGAGGAGTACACCACATCAGTCACTGGCTTCATCAACAAGTGCATCGATGACGTCGTCCCCACAGTGACCATACGTACATACCCCATCCAGAAGCCATGGATTACAGGCAACGTCCACACTGAGCTAAAGGGTAGAGCTTCCGCATTCATGGAGTGGGACTCTAACCCAGATGCTTATAAGATATCCCGTTATGCCCTACGAAGAACCATCAAACAGGCAAAGCATCAATAAAGGACTTAGATTGAATCGTAATACACCAGCTCTGATGCTCATCGAATGTGGCAGGGCTTGACAACTATTACGGACTACAAAGGGAAGCACAGCCACAAGCTGTCCAGTGACACGAGCCTACCAGACGCGCTAAATAACTTCTATGCACTCTTTGAGTCAAGCAACACTGAAGCATGCATGAGAGCAACAGCAGTTCCAGACGACTGTGCGATCACGCTCTACATAGCGATGTGAGTAAGACCTTTAAACAGGTCAACATTCACAAGGCATAACCTGTACTCCAAGTATGAACAACTAACAAGTGTATTCTCTGACATGTTCAACCTGTCCCTGACCGAGTCTGTAATACCAACATGTTTCAAGCGGACCACCATAGTCCCTGTGCCCAAGAACACCAAGGTAACCTGCCTAAATGACTACGGACCCATAGCACTCACATCTGTAGCCATGAAGTGCTTTGAAAGGCTGGTCATGGCTCACATCAACACCATTATCCCAGAAACCCTAGACCCACTTCAATTTTCATACCGCCCTAACAGATCCACAGATGACGCAATCTCTATTGCATTCCACACTGCTCTTTCCCACCAGGACAAAAGGAACACTTGAGAATGCTATTCATTGACTACAGATCAGCGTTCATCACCACAGTTCTCTCAAAGCTCATCACTAAACTAAGGACCCTGGGACTAAACACCTCCCTCTGCAACTGGATCCTGGACTTCCTGGGCCACCCCCAGGTGGTACCTGCCACTCTGATCCTCAACACGGGGGCCTCTCAGAGGTGGGTGCTCAGTCCGCTCCTGTACTCCCTGTTCACCCATGACCGCATGGCCAAGTACGACTCCAACACCATCATTAAGTTTACACAACAGTGCCTCATCACCGACAACAACAAGACAGCCTATAGGAAGGAGGTCAGAGACCTGGCAGTGTGGTGCCAGGATAATAACCTCTCCTTCAACGTGATCAAGACAAAGGAGATGATTGTGGACTTGGGGTCCACATCACCAACAAACTGTCATCGTCCAAACACACCAAGACAGAGGGTAATGCGTATAGCCCAGTACATCACTGGATACAAGCTTCTTGCCATCCAGGACCTCTATGCCAGGCGGTGTCAGAGGAAGGCCCAAATATTTGCCAAAGACTCCAGTCACCCTAGTCATAGACTGCTCTCTCTGTTACCGCATGGCAAGTGATCCGGTAGTGCCAAGTCTAGGTCCAAAAGGCTTCTTGTCAGCTTCAACCCCCAAGCCATAAGACTCCTGAACAATCAAGTGGCTACCCGGACTATTTTCATTGTCTCCCCCTAACCCCCAGTTTTTCGCTGCTGCTACTCTCTGTTAATTAACCATGCATAGTCACTTTACCTCTACCTACATGTACATATTACCTCAATTACCTAGACTAACCGGTACCCCCGCACATTGACTCTGTACCAGTAACCCCTGTATATACTGCAGCCTCGCTACTGTTATTTTATTGTTATTTTATTGTTATGTTATTGTTATTTTTTACTTCAGTTTACTTTAGTAAATACTTTCGCAACAGTTTTTTTCTTTAAACTGCACTGTTGGTTATGGGCTTGTAAGGAAGCATTTCACTGTAAGGTTATTTTTATTTGCATTGATGAGGTAGTCACCTGGAATGCATTTCAATTAACAGGCGTGCCTTGTTAAAAGTTAATTTGAAGAATTGATTTCCTTCTTAATGCGTTTGAGCCAATCAGTTGTATTGTGACAAGGTAGGGATGGTATACAGAAGATAGCCCTATTTGGTAAAAGACCAAGTCCATATTATGGCAAGAAAAGGGAAACGACAATCCATCATTACATTAAATCATGAAGGTCAGTCAATGTAGAAAATATCTAGAAAGTTTCTTCAAGTCCAGTCGCAAAAATCATCAAGCGCTATGATGAAACTGGCTCTCATGAAGACTGCCACAGGAAAGGAAGCCCCAGAGTTACCTCTGCTGCAGAGGATAAGTTTTTTAGAGTCCCCAGCCTCAGAAATTGCAGCCCAAATAAATATTCAGAGTTCAAGTAACAGACACATGTCAACATCAACTACTCAGAGGAGACTGCTTGAATCAGGCCTTCATGTTCGAATTGCTGCAAAGAAACCACTACTAAAGGACACTAATAATAAGAAGAGACTTGCTTGGGCCAAGAAACATGAGCCGTGAACATTAGACCGGTGGAAATCTGTCTGATGAGTCCAAATTTTTGGTTCCCACCACTGTGTCTTTGTGAGACGCAGAGTAGGTGAACGGATGATCTCTGAATGTGTGGTTCCCACCGTGAAGCATGGAAGAGGAGATGTGATGGTGTGGGGGTGCTTTGATGGTGACACTGTCAGTGATATATTTAGAATTCAAGGCGCACTTAACCAGCATGGCTACCACAGCATTCTGCAGCGATACGCCATCTCATCTGGTTTGCGCTTAGTGGGACTGTAATTTGTTTTTCAACAGGACAATGATCCAACACACCTCCAGGCTGTGTAAGGGCTATTTGACCAAGAAGGAGAGTGATGGAGTGCTGCATCAGATGACCTGGCCTCCACAATCACCTGACCACAACCCAATTGAGATGGTTTGGGAGGAGTTGGGCTGCAGAGTAAAGGAAAAGCAGCCAACACGTGGTCAGCATATGTGGGAACTCCTTCAAGACTTTTGGAAAACGCATGTTTTTGGTTACAACATGATTCCATATGTGTTAGTTCATAGTTTTGTTGTCTTCACTATTATTCTACAATGTAGAAAATAGTAAAAATAAAGAAAAACTAGGTGTGTCCAAACTTTTGACTGGTTCTGTTTATGCATTTATTAATTTATTAAAAACAACCTGCATAGCTTGCTGGGAAATGTGATAATGATGGGTGTGGTTTTGATGGGACTGTTTTACTCACTGCCCAATTTGCTGTGTAGCACAGTAGTTTTCTCCCACATGCAGCCAAGGCTGCTTGGCATTTGCTGCTTTGTTTGCTGTGAGCAGGCCAACCTTGGGTTTGTGTACCAACCTTGTACACTGTTACAGGAGAGAGAGAAAGAGCGAGAGAGACAGAGAGCGAGGGAGGAAGAGAGAGAGGGGGGAGAGAGTGGGGAACGGGGAGAGAGTGGGGGACAGGGCGAGAGAGACAGAGAGATAGAAAGAGAGAGTGAGAGTGAGTGTGATAGAGAGACAGAGATATGGAGGGAGAGAGGAAAAGGGGAGAGAGGGAGAGAGGAAAAGGGTGTGTAGGAGAGGGAGGAGATAGAGAGAGAGAGAGAGAGAGAGATAGAGAGAGAGAGAGAGAGAGAGAGTATGAGTGTGTGTGTGTGTGTGTGTGTGTGTGTGTGTGTGTGTGTGTGTGTGTGTGTGTGTGTGTGTGTAAAGGGGGTAAACAGTAGGCAGTGTTTGTTTGTTCATTGGGAGGTTGTGAGATGATGGAACTGTCACTGAACTACATTTATTAACTACTAGATTTACCCATAATGACTACATGATAGAAAGAGATAGATAGAGAGAGAGAGAGTAAGGTAGACACAATTCATTATTAGAGACTGTACTGCACGGTAAATAAATAACAAGCAAAATAAACAAGAAGCAAAGAGCAATCTATAAAAAAAACGTAGTATGTGAGTCGTCTCTCAAACTACAGAGACGCGCACTCATGCACCTGCCATTGCCATTGCTGGTGAAAGGACAGAGTAAGTGGAGGAAGAGGTGGATTAGCCAAGGTTGAGAAGGACAGGGGGGAGATGGGGGAGGAGGAGGGAGGGGGCGAGGTAGTCAAGGTCAAAGCCATAAGTCTGCAACATGCTACTGAATCCATACACATCTGTCTGTCTCTGCTTCTGTTTCCTTTACAGCAGGGGTTCCCAAAATGTTGGTCATTTTGATAACAAAAAATGTTAATGACCCCACCATGTAAAAAAGGTTACGTAATCAACGGCCACTGTTTACTTTTTAAATTGGGACTATGACAGTCTATTACAAATCAGTCTGACAGTACTGTTGACAGTATTTCAATCTGAAGGAAGTATGGTTTGAAGTGACTGAAATACATCAGAAAGGAAATCATCAGGTAAGAAGATCTTCTGTATAGAAAAGAACAGTTCCCCAGTCTGATTTAGTTCCTGTTCTTGTCCACTCTGTTCTAACCAGTAATGAACGGCTTGTGGGCATTGTAGAGGGAACATACGTGTTCTTTAGTCTTATCTTTCAGTGATGGGGTCCTAATGTTTTTAGCTTAAACCGTTCAAAATATTTGTGTGAATATTGTGAGCCACATTTGTGTCAATTTGTATTTAAAACATTTATTGAACCTTTATTTAATATTTAATCATGAAGAAAACATAAAGCGCTCTGTTTATAACAACCGCATCTAGCAGACCGCATCTAGAAGACCACATCTAGAAGACCGCATCTAGCAGACCACATCTAGAAGACCGCATCTAGAAGACCACATCCAGCAGACCGCATCTAGCAGACCACATCTAGAAGACCGCATCTAGCAGACCACATCTAGCAGATCACATCTAGCAGACCACATCTAGCAGACCGCATCTAGCAGACCGCATCTAGCAGACCGCATCTAGCAGACCGCATCTAGCAGACCGCATCTAGAAGACCACATCTAGAAGACCGCATCTAGCAGACCGCATCTAGAAGACCGCATCTAGAAGACCGCATCCAGCAGACCGCATCTAGAAGACCGCATCTAGAAGATCGCATCTAGCAGACCGCATCTAGAAGACCACATCCAGCAGACCACATCCAGCAGACCACATCTAGCAGACCACATCTAGCAGACCGCATCTAGCAGACCGCATCTAGCAGACCGCATCTAGAAGACCGCATCTAGAAGACCGCATCTAGCAGACCGCATCTAGCAGACCGCATCTAGAAGACCGCATCTAGCAGACCACATCTAGCAGACCACATCTATAGAAGACCGCATCTAGCAGACCGCATCTAGAATACCGCATCTAGCAGACCACATCTAGCAGACCACATCTAGCAGACCACATCTAGCAGACCACATCTAGCAGACCGCATCTAGAAGACCGCATCTAGAAGACCGCATCTAGCAGACCGCATCTAGCAGACCGCATCTAGAAGACCGCATCTAGCAGACCACATCTAGCAGACCACATCTATAGAAGACCGCATCTAGCAGACCGCATCTAGCAGACCACATCTAGCAGACCACATCTAGCAGACCACATCTAGCAGACCACATCTAGCAGACCGCATCTAGAAGACCGCATCTAGAAGACCGCATCTAGCAGACCGCATCTAGCAGACCGCATCTAGAAGACCGCATCTAGCAGACCACATCTAGCAGACCACATCTATAGAAGACCGCATCTAGCAGACCGCATCTAGCAGACCACATCTAGCAGACCACATCTAGCAGACCTCATCTAGCAGACCGCATCTAACAGACCGCATCTAGCAGACCGCATCTAGAAGATCGCATCTAGCAGACCGCATCTAGAAGACCACATCTAGCAGACCACATCTAGCAGACCACATCTAGAAGACCACATCCAGCAGACCACATCTAGCAGACCACATCTAGAAGACCGCATCTAGCAGACCGCATCTAGAAGACCGCATCTAGCAGACTACATCCAGCAGACCACATCTAGCAGACCACATCTAGCAGACCACATCTAGAAGACCACATCCAGCAGACCACATCTAGCAGACCACATCTAGCAGACCACATCTAGCAGACCACATCTAGCAGACCACATCTAGAAGACCTCATCTAGCAGACCACATCTAGCAGACCACATCTAGCAGACCACATCTAGCAGACCCCATGTAGAAGACCGCATCTAGAAGACCACATCTAGCAGACCACATCTAGCAGACCACATCTAGCAGACCACATCTAGCAGACCGCATCTAGCAGACCACATCTAGCTGACCACATCTAGCAGACCACATCTAGCAGAACGCATCTAGAAGACCACATCCAGCATCTAGAAGACCACATCTAGCAGACCACATCTAGCAGACCACATCTAGCAGACCCCTAGTTTGGTAAAAGCTGTTCTCTTCTCTCACCACTTCATTCTATTCACTTATTGTCTCTATTCTCCTCTCTCTTATATTCTTTTCTCTTGCTACTCCTCTCCCTTTCTTCTATTCTGTGCTTTTTTTTATATTTCCCTTTACCTCTTTCTCAGGTTCACGATCCAAATCTTTACTCCATGTATCTCTTTTGTCCTCTCTCTCTCTCTCTGTTCTTCTTTTGCTCTCTGTCTCCCCTCTCTAGCCTACTACTTACGGTACACAGCAAATTGGCCAGTGTTACCTAGTGGTGTAAATAACCCCAGTGTTGGTGTTAATAACCAGTGTAGAGTGTAAGAGTGTGATTGTGTCAGTTTTACTCTGTGGAGAGTAAAACAATCCCATCAAAACCACACCCATCATTATTTCCCAGCATGCTCTACTGCAGCTAGATTGCTTAGGATTGTTTTTAATGCACACTATATACACAAAGGTATGCGAACATCCCTTCAAATTAGTGGATTTGGCTATTTCAGCCACACCCGTTGCTGACAGGTGTATAAAATCGAGCACACAGCCATGCAATCTCCATAGCCAAAACATTGTCAGTGGAATGGCCTTACTGAAAAGCTCAGTGACTTTCAATGTGGCACCATCATAGGATGCCACTTTTCTGAAAAGTCAGTTCAGAACATTTCTGACCTGGTAGAACTGCCCTGGAGTGGAAACATCTAGGAGCAACAACAGTTCAACAGGACTACTGAAGTGTGTAGTGAGTAGAAATAGTCTGTCCTCAGTTGCAACACTTACTGCCAAGATCCAAACTGCCTCTGGAAGCAACATGATCACAAGAACAGTTCGTTGGGAGCTTCATGAAATGGGTTTTAGTGGCCTAGTAGCCGCACACAATCATAAGATCCCCATGCGCAATGCCAAGAATCGGCTGGAGTGGTGTAAAGCTTGCCGCCATTGAATTCTAGAGCAGTGGAAACGCGTTCTCTGGAGTGATGAATCACGCTCCACCATCTGGCAGTCCAACGGACTAATCTGGGTTTGGACTAGGACCCTTAGTTCCAGTGAAGGGAAATCTTAATGCTACAGCATACAGTGACATTCTAGACGATTCTGTGTTGCCAACTTTGTGGCAACAGTTTGAGGAAGGCCCTTTCCTGTTTCGGCATGACAATGCCCCTGTGCACAGAGCCTCAACTCCATCAAACACATTTGAACACCTTTGGGTTGAATTGGAGCACCGACTGCGAGCAAGGCCTAATTTCCCAACATCAGTGCCTAACTTCATTAATGCTCTTGTGGCTGAATGTAAGCAAGTCCCTGCAGCAATGTTCCAACATCTAGTGGAAAGTCTTCCCAGAAGAGTGGAGGCTGTTATAGCAGCAAGGGGTGGGGGGGACCAACTCAATATTAATGCCCAGCATTTTGGAATGAGATGTTCGACAAGGTGTCCACATAGTTTTGGTCATGTAGTGAATGTGTTTTGCATGTACATTGGTTGATTCTTTAACCTTACGCTACACAAAGATAAATAACATACATTTTTCTAAACTAATCCAATCAGATTTATTGCACCTATTACTGAAATGGTTGTTCCAGTTTAAATGGTTTAGATGCCATTATTAACATTCCTAACACTGAATGCAGGTTGCAGGTGAATGATGTTAAATCAAATTCAATCAGTGTAGATGAAGGGGAGGAGACAGGTTAACAAATGATTTTTAAGCCTTGAGACAATTGAGTCATGGATTGTGTATGTGTGCTATTCAGAGGGCTAATTGGCAAGACAAGATATGTAAGTGTCTTTGAAAGTAGTAGATGCCAGGTGCACTGGTTTGATTGTGTCAAAACCCTGCTGGGTTTTTCACACTCAACATTTTCCTGTGTGTATCAAGAATGGTCCACCACCCAAAGGACATCCAGCCAACTTGACACAACTGTGGGAAGCATTGGAGTCAACATGGGCCAGCATCCCTGTGAAACTCTGTCATCACCTTGTAGAGTCCATGTCCCGGTGAATTTACGCTGTTCTGAGGGCAAGAGGAGGAGCAACTCAATATTAGTATGTAATGTATTGTCATAAACAGTTTAATTTTAATGATAACATTCACCTACAGTAGAAATTCATATGGTAAAGTCCACAGGACTGAAAATGAACAAATTCAACAACCATGTCTCTGTCACTAACAAGAGCATGTAGCAATCAAGACTTGTAAATATTATTATGGTGTTCTTATACCGACACTGAGTAACCTTGTCAATAGATATGGACCTCTTGGTGTGATGGTTACAATTCCTATATATGAGGTGATATTGCATAACATCATTGATGCAAACTATGTACACTGAGTGTCCAGAACATTAGGAACACCTGCTCATGCCATGATATAAACTGACCAGGTGAATCCAGATGAAAGCTATGATCCCTTATTGATGTCACATAAATCCACTTCAGTCAGTATAGATGAAGGAGAAGAGACAGGTTAACTTAAAATATGTATAGGCGAAAGAAACTCACAGCTATTTAGGCGAGGCGCTGGCTAGCGGAGTGGAACTCTTAAAATAAAGGTGAGCCACACACTCTAGGAGCTCAGACGCAAAAGTATTTATGTCCAACATTTGGACAGACAAGCTGTCTTCATCAGGGTATGATGACAAACACTGCAGGATGACTCATTTATATAGTGTCAAAAGACACACAGGTGTCTGTAATCATGGCCGGGTGTGGCCTGATATCATTGGTTAATTCTCATATATTAAAATAGCATACAAGAAAACATAAATTGATAGTGTACGATCATAGATACAATTTGGCTACATAAGCCTACAAACATTTACAATAGCAAAATCACAAAAATCACATAAATATGGACATAAATATTTTTGCATCTGAGCTCCCAGAGTGTGCGGCTCTCCTTTATTTTTTCAACTTAAAATATGTGCCATTCAAAGGGTGAGTGGACAAGAGAACATTTAAGTGCCTTTGAACGGGATATGGTGCTAGGTCCATGTCCCAATTAATTGAGGCAGTTCTGAGGGAACAACGGGGTAGTCACACCCTGACCTTACAGAGACGTTTTATTTCTCCATTTGGTTAGGTCAGGGTGTGATTTGGATGGGCATTCTATGTTTTGTTTTCTATGTTTCTTTGTTTCTATGATTTGGCCGGGTATGGTTCTCAATCAGGGACAGCTGTCTATCGTTGTCTCTGATTGGGAATCATACTTAGGTAGCCCTTTTTCCACTCCTTCAGTGTGTGTAGTTGACTTTTGTTAGTGGCACTATAGCCCTGTAAGCTTCATGGTTGTTTCTTCGTTTGTTGCTTTGTTGGCGACATTTTAAATAAAAGTTAAATGTACGCTCACCACGCTGCACGTTGGTCCACTTCTTTCGACGGCCGTGACAGGGGTGCAATTCAATATTTGGAAGGTTTTTCCTAATGATTTGTACACTCAGTTTACACTTTGTGTTAAAAAATACTATATGAGGTGTTATTGCATGTAACACTGAAAGTGTTAATTCCCTAACACTGACAAAGTGTAACAGCATCAGCACTAAGCACAGTGCTAATTTAAAACTTAAAAGTGTGAACCCGTATAGACACTGGCCCGGTGTTATGTAATACTGTCAGTCTTGGTTTTAACACTGAAGAATTTGCTGTGTATGTAGATTCTATGTAAAAATGTGACGTATAGCCAGCCTCCTGTTATGTATAGCCCTCACATAGATACAGACACCCACTAATGTACGCACACGGCACACGGGATAATATATATTTTTATGTAAATCCAATGTCAGTCTGCTCCAAAGGGGGGTGGAGGTACGTTGTGTGTACATGTATAAGGGTGTGTGTCTGTCTGCATCTGTGCGCGTGCGTGTGTGTGTTTGAGGTGCTCTGTGAAATATGAAATGGCTGTTCTGAGGTAATCTATGTCTGTGCATGTGTCATCCTTTATTGGTCTCACGGTGACTTCCGTATGAATATTCTGCCTGTGGGCTCCGAGCGGACAGGGTCATGTTTGCATAAGGACGTAAATTAGGACACTAATAACATCGTTGCCGTGCCAGGAACAGACAGCAGGGAGGGGGGGATTGGCTGATAGAGGAGGAGGGAAAGAGAGGGAGAGGCAGTAATGGAAGAAAAGATAGATAGGGGAAAATATAGAAGAGACAGAATAGAGTATTTCCCCCTAATTGTAATGTAATATGAATGATAGTATTGTGGGTAAACACTTAAAGTCAACCAATGAAATCCATTAGGACCTGCTATAAACATGTATGTTGTTCATTGTTTGTTTGTTTTTTTGTATTTTCAGTGTTGGACATAAAACACTGTAAAATCAGCAGGAAATCAGCTCCAAGTGATTTTAATGTTGGCAATATGTTCCCAAATATTCCCACGTATAATAGAGGCACATGTGATCATATATAAATGTAAGTCATGTTTGAAATGATTATGTTTTAATTACATATTATATCTGTTTGGGCTTCTTGCGGTCAATTTGCAGTCTACTAATTATTTGTTGTTATGTTCCGGGCCCCCGACCATCCGCTCAAGAAAAAATCGGTCCGTGGTTGAATCTAGTTGATGATCCCTGATGTAAAGTGTTACCTTATTGTGTGTATATGACTTCACACAATTAGATATTAGGAATATTTTTGGAACTAAAAATAACGTTATTAACCAGTTCTCAAGATTTTCAAATAATGGTTCTGTCCAGAAAACAAGAGATAACTTTAGTTCCCAGTTCTGTTTCTGTTCCCCTGAAAATGAAGTTACTTTTCTTTGGTTCTCTTCCCTAAACGGTTTACAACCCCTGAACACAGCTGCTTTTCAGTGAGTGTTAAAGTAGATGTGTGTAGAATGTCCAAATCATTAGTATAGAGTATGGGGTGATATGTGGAGATGCATTAGCCCATTATGGTCTGCTGTCTGCCTGTCCCCCTCTCTGCTCCCTCTCTCAGCCCCGTCTTGCTGGCCTGCTGTCTCTCAAGGTCTCTCTCCTGGACTCTGGCTGAGCCAAGGTCACTCGCCCGACACAGGCAGGCAGCACACAGACCTTGAGCTGCTAACTGACCGGGGAATGTGTGCTCTCCTGTTCTCTCTGTGTGTGTGTGTGTGTGTGTGTGTGTGTGTGTGTGTGTGTGTGTGTGTGTGTGTGTGTGTGTGTGTGTGTGTGTGTGTGTGTGTGTGTGTGTGTGTGTGTCCACATTTGAATCAGCCGGATACAGAGCAGCTCTGAGCGTTTCCAGTGCATAATCACAAACAACCGACCTTCTCAAGGCCATCCCAACAATGAGGATAAGCATTGTGGCTTCTGAACAGATGTAAATGAATATCTAATTAGAAGGGCTGCCCTTGAAGTATATACAAATCAAATCAAATTGTATTTGTCACATACACATGGTTAGCAGATGTTAATGCGAGTGTAGCGAAATGCTTGTGCTTCTAGTTCCGACAATGCAGTAATAACCAACGAGTAATCTAACCTAACAATTCCACCAGAACTACCTTATACAGACAAGTGTAAAGGGATAAAAAAGTATGTACATAAAGACATATGAATGAGTGATGGTACAGAACGGCATAGGCAAGATGCAGCAGATGGTATAGAGTACAGTATATACTTATGAGATGAGTAATGTAGGGTACGTAAGCATTTTAAAGTGGCTAGTGATACATGTATTACATCAAGATGGCAAGATGAAGTAGATGGTATAGAGTACAGTATATACATATGAGATGAGTAATGTAGAGTATGTAAACATTATATTAAGTGGCATTGTTTAAAGTGGCTAGTGATACATTTTTTACTTAAATATCCCATTATTAAAGTGGCTGGAGTTGAGTCAGTATGTTGGCAGCAGCCACTCAATGTTAGTGGTGGCTGTTTAATAACAGCCTGATGGCCTTGAGATAGAAGCTGTTTTTCAGTCTCTCGGTCCCAGCTTTGATGCACCTGTACTGACCTCGCCTTCTGGATGATAGCGGGGTGAACAGGCAGTGGCTCAGGTGGTTGTTGTCCTTGATGATCTTTATGGCCTTCCTGTGACATCGGGTGGTGTAGGTGTCCTGGAGGGCAGGTAGTTTTCCCCCGGTGATGCGTTGTGCAGACCTCACTACCCTTTGGAGAGCCTTACGGTTGTGGGCGGAGCAGTTGCCTTACCAGGCGGTGATACAGCCCGACAGGATGCTCTCGATTGTGCATCTGTAAAAGTATGTGAGTGCTTTTGGTGACAAGCCAAATTTCTTCAGCCTCCTGAGGTTGAAGAGGCGCTGCTGCACCTTCTTCACCACGCTGTCTGTGTGGGTGGACCAATTCAGTTTGTTTGTGATGTGTATGCCGAGGAACTTAAAACTTACTACACTCTCCACTACTGTCCCGTCGATGTAGATAGGGGGGGTGCTCCCTCTGCTGTTTCCTGAAGTCCACGATCATCTCCTTTGTTTTGTTGACGTTGAGCGTGAGGTTATTTTCCTGACACCACACTCCGAGGGCCCTCACCTCCTCCCTGTAGGCCGTCTCGTCGTTGTTGGTAATCAAGCCTACCACTGTAGTGTCGTCCGCAAACTTGATGATTGAGTTGGAGGCGTGCATGGCCACGCAGTCATTGGTGAACAGGGAGTACAGGAGAGGGCTCAGAACGCACCCTTGTGGGGCCCTAGTGTTGTACATTAACCTGAGTGTAGTCACCTTAACCTGAGTTAACCTGAGTCCAGTCACCTTTTCTGATGTTGCTCTAACACTGTGTGTGTGTGTGTTGTTGTTTATGGTTTTGCCTCCATAACCCCTGTCCTACCCCTGTCCTAAAAAAATACTGGGTTAAAAAACAAAGATAGAACCAATGATACTTATAGGGTATTCCAGATATGCTTATGGAACACTTATCCATTTTCTGTAATTTGGCAGTAAGTTACTGGCTACTGAAAAAAATGTATTTTTATAGTTTAATTAATTAAACTGTTGTTGAAAAATTACTTGTTTACCTTACTTTCACTGCATTTTGAAATGTAGGTGGGGCACTCCCTGTTAATGCAATCTTTGGTTTCGCTTCATTACACAACCCTGCATGGTGGGGATTTTCTGGGGTTGTGTCCCTCTCTCTCACTATCCTTTTCTTTGGACGGACCAGGAGGCAGCAACGGTAAAAGTGGTTTGACCGTGTCTGGCGCTGTCTCTTTAGTACAGAGGACAAAGCTGGCATATCCTTGAGGCAAGTAGAGCACTGCTGGCCCTGTGCAGCCAGACTTATTTGCCATTCCTTTTGCCTCATCCCTCTCAAGGATACATGTTTTCTATTCTTCATCAATCCATGGGAATGTAACTGTTTTTACAGTCATTTTCTTAATGGGTGCATGCTTATTAGTAACCGGAATAAGCAATTTCATAAATACTTTGTAACGATATGTGTTGAGAGTCAGGAAGCAGGTTCAGGGAGTGGGTGTTTTAATAAAATAACAGAACATAATACAAAACAAGAAATACTAACACACAGACATGAACCACTAACAGCACACAGACATGAACCACTAACAACACACAGACATGAACCACTAACAACACACAGACATGAACCACTAACAGCACACAGACATGAACCACTAACAGCACACAGACATGAACCACTAACAGCACACAGACATGAACCACTAACAGCACACAG
This sequence comes from Oncorhynchus clarkii lewisi, assembly GCF_045791955.1. Taxonomy (NCBI): domain Eukaryota; kingdom Metazoa; phylum Chordata; class Actinopteri; order Salmoniformes; family Salmonidae; genus Oncorhynchus; species Oncorhynchus clarkii. The sequence continues at coordinate 22,768,440 of NC_092168.1, read as the reverse complement.
ACATGAACCACTAACAGCACACAGACATGAACCACTAACAACACACAGACATGAACCACTAACAGCACACAGACATGAACCACTAACAACACAGAGACATGAACCACTAACAGCACACAGACATGAACCACTAACAACACAGAGACATGAACCACTAACAGCACACAGACATGAACCACTAACAACACAGAGACATGAACCACTAACAGCACACAGACATGAACCACTAACAGCACACAGACATGAACCACTAACAACACACAGACATGAACCACTAACAACACAGAGACATGAACCACTAACAGCACACAGACATTAACCACTAACAGCACACAGACATTAACCACTAACAGCACACAGACATGAAACCAAAACAATAACACCTGCGGAAAGAACCAAAGGAAGTGACATATATAGGGAAGGTAATCAGGGAAGTGATGGATTCCAGATGAGTCTGACGACGCGCAGGTGTGCGTAACGATGGTGACAGGTGTGCGCCATAACGAGCAGCCTGGTGACCTAGAGGCCGGAGAGGGAGCACATGCAACATACTTTAAGTGCAGCGTCAGGATAGTCCTCATTACACAGAAATATTTTTTCACATGTTCAACATAGGAATCATTGCAAAATCTCTTGTATGATCGCTTATACACTATTTTAGGTCCAGTCTTTGGAACTTTGGTTTTCATAGATATGGTTATTATATTATGATCACTATATCTACAGCATTAGTGAACATGTTGTCAATAAAAGTGGTGATTTCATTTATTTTATGTTTGTAACTACCCTGGTAGGTTGACTGATAACCTGGACCAGGTTGCAGGCTCTGGTTACAGTTTGAAGCTTTTTCCGTGGAAGCTTGAGTGGCTTAAATTTGATGAAAGACAGTCAATATTTAGGTCACCAATAAAATATACCTCTCTGTTGATATCACATATATTATCAAGAATTTCACACATAATATCCAGATACTGACCGTTAGAACTTGGTGGTCTATAGCAACTTCCCACAAGAATAGGCTTTACGTGAGGCAGGTGGACCTGTAGCCATATTACTGTACTTCAACAGTGTTTTACACGAGATCATCTCAGAGATTTACAAGAATATGACTCAAAATATAAACAGCAATACATCCTCCATTGGCATTACTGTCTCTTCTGTAGATGTTCTAACCATATATTGCAACTACAGTATCATCAAAGGAATTGTCTAAGTGAGTTTCAGAGATTGCCAGTATATGAATGCTTTCTGTTGCTAGAAAGTTATGTTTGTTCCCTCTGTCCTCCAGCCTCCAGCCTCCAGCCTCCAGCCTTGCTGCCACATTGCTCCTACTTTCATTTGATCTGCCTACTGTAGTTTGCTTTGATTATTTATTGATTTAAAGCTCTATTGTTTATTGAACATTTTGAATGATTCACCTTTCTCAATTGAAATGTGAGTTTGTACTGACTTAAGTACAACCAAATAAAATTACCTTTGTAAGAGCTTGTGACAATCAAGAGCTGCACTGCTTAAGAGTCTGTTGACGCAACCATGCATCAGTCTAAAGTAACATAATAAAAAAATGCCCATCAAAATCCATCAGTTAAAGCTCGATAGATATCTGTCTTTTTGCATGGCCTGCGTCTATGCCAGCCTTCCGCATCTGCGGTGGAAGGTGGTCGAGCTACAGAATTTTAGAGATTGAGGTTACTGTGCATTTTGGCAGTTGGTCGTTGGGAAGTTCATAATCATGTCATTTTCAATAACTAACTGTCAGCTTGCTGCAAGTAGTTAATGTAAAATTGACAGTAACTTACTGTGGCTGATCTCTGTCATGCTCACTGACTTGAGGCTGTGGCACTAAAGTCAAATTGCTGCCAATCCAGAGATTGAGGCCAGATGAGGCTGGGTCTGCTGACAACAAAGAATGCTTAATTGTTATCACCTAATGTTGTAAGCTTTCCTGTAATAAGAAAATATAATTAAAGGTACAGTAAGCTACTGGCAGCTAGTTGCCAGTGAGTTAATAGCACATAAAAAACAGCTAGTGGCTATTAAGTTACTGTGAATTTTACAATAATCTACTGACAGCTAGTTGCCAGTGAGTTAATAGCACGTAAAAAACAGCTAGTGGCTATTAAGTTACTGTGAATTTTACAATAACCTACTGACATCTGGTTCCTAATTCAATAACGCAATATTCACCACAACTTCAAGGCAAATAACTTACATTAAGTTACAGATTGCAAAACTAACCATGTTAAAAGACATGCTCAGCCTCTAACAACATAACCATCAGCCACATAACCATCAACCACTTAAACTGGTACTACACTTCCATTGATGTTTGGCACAAATACTCATACATTGGACCATGCCACAAAATATGCTAATGATCCCCACTGGTACATTGCCCCCACCTACATTTCAAAGCACAGGGATGATTGTACCTTATGTTCAAAATATTGGATAGAAAAAGTGCAGAACTGTATTCTTGCCATTAAATCTGTGGCCAATCTCTGTCATGCCCACAGACCTGGTAGCGTAGCAGGAAGTTCAGGTCATTAGCAACCAAGATGTTGTGAGTTCAAATCTCATGTGAGAGTATAGTCTCAAGTAACCAGCATTCAGCAGCATACTGTCCTTTTACAGCAATAACACATTCATTCAGTTATTAAAATTCAGTTACTTGTTGTTAACCTTACTTTCACTGCAACCAGTAGCCTGTAGTGTACCATACAATTACAGGAACTAATTTAACACTGTAGCGTTTCATGGCATAAAAAGAAAACATAGTAAAAAGGGAAAGAACAGGATGGTTCTACACAACCATCACAGCAGTAAAGAACCCTTCCTGATATTTTTTTACACAAAGAACCCCTCAAGAAGCACTTTGTTCTAGAGTGTATGCTGGTCCAGCATGGTCTAGCTCCGTCAAACTCAGCTCCACTGCGATTTTCATTGTTCCCTCTCATCACAACCTGATTTAGACCTGGGACACCTGGTGTGTGTAATTAATTATCAGGTAGAACAGAAAACTAGCAGGCTCCGGACCTCTTAAGGAAAGAGTTGAATACCACTGGTCTAGCTGGTCAAGCTGGTCTGCAAAACCATGCCCATCCTTATCATATTTCCCAGTATGCTCTACTACAGTTAGATTTTTTTAAATGTAAAATCAAATCAAATCAAATTGTATTAGTCACAAGTGTCGAATACAACAAGTGCAGACAGTGAAATGCTAACTTACGAACCCCTAACCGACAGTGCAGTTTCAAAATGTATGGATAAAAATAAGAGATAAAAGTAACAAGTAATTAAAGAGGAGCAGTAGAAAATAACAATGTATACAGGAAGGTGCCGGTACAGAGTCAATGTGCGGGGGCACAGGTTAGTTGAGTTAGTATGTACATGTAGGTAGAGTTAATTAAAGTGACTATGCATAGATGACAACAGAGAGGAGAGGAGAGGAGAGGAGAGGAGAGGAGAGGAGAGGAGAGGAGAGGAGAGGAGAGGAGAGGAGAGGAGAGGAGAGGAGAGGAGAGGAGAGGAGAGGAGAGGAGAGGCAATGTGAATAGTCTGGGTAGCCATTTGATGTTCAGGAGTCTTATGGCTTGGGGGTAGAAGCTGTTTAGAAGACTCTTGGACCTAGACTTGGTGCTCCGGTACCGCTTGCCGTGTGATAGCAGAGAGAACAGTCTATGATTAGGGTGTCTGGGAGTCTGACAATTTTCAGGGGTTTCCTCTGACACAGCCTGTTATAGTGGTCCTGGATGGCAGGAAGCTTTGCCCCAGTGATGTACTGGGCCGTTAGCACTACCCTCTGTAGTGCCTTGCGGTCGGAGGCCGAGCAGTTGCCATACCAGGCAATGATGCAACCAATGATGGTGCAGCTGTAAAACCTTTTGAGGATCTGAGGACCCATGACAAATCTTTTCAGTCTCCTGAGGGGGAATAGGTGTTGTTGTGCCCTCTTCACAACAGTCTTGGTGTGCTTGGACCATGTTAGTTTGTTGGTGATGTGGACACCAAGGAACTTGAAGCTCTCAACCTGCTCCACTGCAGCCTCGTCGATGAAAATGGTGGCATGCTCAGTCCTCCTATTCTGTAGCCCACATTCATCTTGTTTGTCTTGATCACGTTGAGGGAGAGGTTGTTGTCCTGGCACCACACGGCCAGGTCTCTGACCTCCTCCCTATAGGCTGTATCATTGTTGTTGGTGATCCGGCCTACCACTGTTGTGTCAATCGGCAAATTGAATGATTGTGTTGGAGTCGTGCCTGGCCTGGCCTTGCAGTCATGAGTGAACAAGGAGTACAGGAGGGGGCTGAGCACGCACCCCTGAGGGGCCCCTGTGTTGAGGATCAGCGAGGCAGATGTGTTGTTACCTACCCTTACCACCTGGGCACGGCCCGTTAGGAAGTCCAGCATCCAGTTACAGAGGGAGGTGTTTAGTCCCAGGGTCCTTAGCTTAGTGATGAGATTTGACGGCACTATGGTGTTGAACGCTGAGCTGTAGTCAATGAATAGCATTCTCACATAGGTGTTCCTTTTGTCCAGGTGTGAAAGGGCAGTGTGGAGGTCAATAGAGATTGCATCATCTGTGGATCTGTTAGGGCGGTATGCAAATTGGAGTGGGTCTAGGGTTTCTGGGATAATGGTGTTGATGTGAGCCATGACCAGCCTTTCAAAGCACTTCATGGCTACAGACGTGAGTGCTACGGGTCAGTAGTCATTTAGGCAGGTTACCTTAGTGTTCTTGGGCACAGGCACTATGGTGGTCTGCTTAAAACATGTTGGTATTAGAGACTCAGACAGAGAGATGTTGAAAATGTCAGTGAAGACACTTGCTAGTTGGTCAGCGCAGTCTGCTTCAATATCTGTGTTTTTGAATATACATTGATTGATTCAGGTAGTCTCATTTCTAGCACTGACAGTCATTCTGATTGCATATTGTGGGTGAATAAAAGTTCCAATTGTTGGATATCCCCAACCATGTTGGATTCCAATAAGATTTCAAAATCCTTTTGCAAGCCAGCACAATGTGACTTGATGCTGGTTTTGCTAGTGACCAGCATATGCCAGTACGCTGGTGACCAATGTCCAAAACAGCAAAAACACAACAAAGGATGGTCATCAGCGAAAACACTGGTGAAAGCACAACGGCGGCTGGTTACCAGCAAAAACACAACGAAGGCTAGTCCCCAGCCTATACTGGTCTATTTCAGCAGGGACACAATAAGGTTTTTTCTAATTATACAGACTACACACACATCAACCTGACAATTAACCAGACAACATTTAATGAAGGTTTCGTTCTGGAGGAAAAAAGTGACAGCGGAGAAAGGCACAAAGCCTGCGCCAGTGACAAGAATCACAGCGGCCTTGTGTGTGATGAAATCCTGCGTCCTTGCCTCTCTCGACCTCTGTGTTAAAAGCTCTTTGTGTCCCGGAAATTACTTTATGAACCCCTGAAAGACACTCCAGAGCTCCTATTCAGCCCTGACTGATAGCTTCACTGCGCCACTGTTTCGTCAGAGCAGAAGTTTATTTCTCTTTTTGAATTGTCCTCACCTTGTCCTTCATTTTCCTTTTCAGTCCCGCTCTCCTTTTGTGGTTTCTTCTCGTTCACTGGGACATCAGACTGTCTGCTTTCTGTGAGCCAAACACAAAGTAATGATCAAGGTTTCCTCTATGGAGGTTATTCATCAAACTTAGCATCCTGACATTTGCTTTGGTTTAGTTCATAAAACAAATGAATAAAGATTTGATGGATGCCTGATACTCTGTACGTCACTCAAGCAGAAAACCGCAAAGGTTGCTAAATCCCAATGAGTAAAATTTGACATGAGATGTAATTTTATGGTAAAAGTCTAGTTTAAGAGCTATCAGTTAAGCATATTTCAACCAGGTAAATCTGTTTTATTTACGACATCAATGCCTGGGAAGAACATCATATTTTGGTTGTTACCTGGTCAGGTAAAGACATTGCTAAAATATGTAGATTTCTTTGTGTGTTTTTGATCTCTCTTGCAATACAAGCCTACAAGTTTGAAATGCAATGGAGTGGTAGGGTTTTATGTACAAGCCCACTAGGTCTTGTAGTGTTAAAGCCTTGCTTTCAGCCATCTCTACTATCCCAAACCTCAGTTGGAAAAAAAACAGGCCTGTTTTTCATTCTGTCTTTCAAGGTCTCTGGAAATCAGTTTGTTTGAATATGCTCACACTGTGGGGACTGGAAGTGCGGCGTGTGTGTGTGCATGCTTTCGCGTGCGTGAGTGTGTGCGAATCATATTTACGTGTCTGCTTTTGTTTATGTCTGACCGAACTAGGTTGTTTATACTCATACCTAGGCTGATGGAGCCAGATAAAAGCAGAAATACTAAACATGTGTCTCCACGGCCTTGAGACTTCACACAGGCCTTGACTGCAGAGCTCCGCTTTGTAAACACAGTTCCCTCCAGTTGCTGTGTGTTTGGACAGGAAACATCGAAGCTGATCAAACACTGGCTCAGACGGCCACTGCTGCGCTGAGACAAAATTGTGCAATGGTTCCTTCAAATCGAAGGAAATGTGAAAAACAAACAGCAATGGAGTTGAGTCCCACTGATGTTCAAGCGTAGCTGGTTTTGTTTTTAAGTTTGTTCATGTGGACGTGTCAGCAGCTGTCCCTAAAATAAAACCACGGTGAGCATAGATTCTTATCTTTACATAAGTCTCAGGCTTTGTAGAGGAAGCAGAAGCATAGACACACACAAACATGTACATCTACTCACACAGACATATATACAGTACCAGTCATACAGTACATACAGTACTACATTTTGGACACACCTATGAAATAACACAAAAAAAAGTGTTAAACAAATCAGAATATGTTTTATATTTGAGATTCTTCAAAGTAGCTGCCCTTTGCTTAAATGACAGCGTTGCATACTCTTGGCATTCTCTCAACCAGCTTCTTGAGGTAGTCACCTGGAATGCATTTCAATTAACAGGTGTGCCTTGTTAGTTAATTTGTGGAATTTCTTTCCTTCTTAATGCGTTTGAGCCAATCAGTTGTGTTGTGACAAGGTAGAGGTGGTATACAGAAGATAGCTCTATTTGGTTAAAGATTTGCCATATTATGGCAGGAACAGCTCAAATAAGCAAAGAGAAACAACAGTCCATCATTACTTTAATAAAAGATGAAGGTCAGTCAATACGTAACTTTTCAAAAACTGTGGACGTTTCTTCAAATGCAGTCACAAAAACCATCAAGCGCTATGATGAAACTGGCTCTAATGAGGACCGCCACAGGAAAGGAAGACCCAGAGTTACCTCTGCTGTAGAGGATAAGTTCATTAGAGTTACCAGCCTCAGAAATTGTAGCCCAAATGAATGCTTCACAGAGTTCAAGTAAAAGACACATCTCAACATCAACTGTTCAGAGGAGACTGAGTGAATCAGGCCTTCATGGTTGAATTGCTGCAAAGAAACCACTACTAAAGGACACCAATAAGTGTTCTGCAGCGATACGCTATCCCATCTGGTTTGTGCTTAGTGGGACTATCATTTGTTTTTCAGCAGGACAATGACCCAGAACACACCTCTAGGCTGTGTAAGGGCTTTTTATTTTTATTTTACCTTTATTTAAATAGGCAAGTCAGTTAAGAACAAATTCTTATAAAAATAAGGAAAACCCTTGAATGAGTAGGTGTGTCCAAACATTTGACTGGTACTGTACAGATACACACACACACACACACACACACACACACACACACACACACACACATATATGTAAAGTTAAACACACACACACACATACACATGCACGCACACTCACACAGGAAAGTTTTGTGTGGCCTGTACAATAGATTTAAGACTTAGTTGTGATAACATCATTGGCAGTAGACAACAGGGAGTGGAAAATAACAACCCATTAGCTGGATGGGTTCAAGGAGAGGGTTAGGACAGGACACAGAGAGAGAGAGAGAGAGAGAGAGAGAGAGAGAGAGAGAAAGAGAGAGAAAGAGAGAGAAAGAGAGAGAGAGAGAGAGAGAGAGAGCGAAAGAGAGAGAAAGAGAGAGAGAGAGCGAAAGAGAGAGAGAGAGAGAGAGAGAGAGAGAGAGAGAGAGAGAGAGAGAGAGAGAGAGAGAGGAAACATGAGACAAAGAAATAAACATGTGGCAGAAGGAGATTGTGCCTGCCTTCCTGCCTGTTCTGCAGAGATACAACTCTCGGCTCCCCTCTTGTGGGGACAGAGCACACTTCACTACTCAGCTACTGTCTATGGCGCATAAAACTACCTCAAACTTATCTAGATGTTTGTGAGATCAACCTGGACATTCATTGAAGCAATTTGAGTGTTTGCGCCAACGCTTTGACCACTCAAATGTTATATCACCACAGGACTACCTTTAGTGTACGCTACTGTTATGATAATGTATTGGGAAGGATCCACTGTACTGGGATCCGTATCAGAGTAACTGGCATTTGTGTGATCAACATGTTTATTGATTTTTCACAGACAATAAAACAAGAATAAAACATTAGATAGAATGTCATGTTCTCTTCATGAAAACATGACAACAGTACAGACGTCTTCATTCTCCACCACTGTGTTTCCACCTCAATATGGATATTATGTCACTGCAGCTATTTGAAAGCTGTTTCGTTTCGTCATAAGAGAACAGTGTGTAGGGGGAACTGAGAGGATAGACAGAGTCTGAGTGAAGGTAATACCAAAGTAGGAAAGGTAGCAACAATTTACATTTTCCATTAGGGTTAAAAACATAGCTGCACACACTCCCTCCTGGTCCTTCCCTGTTCAGAGGCTATTTTTAAAAACTAGGGGGACAGTGAAACTGTCTAGTACTGGAGGGGGGGGCTGAGTCAAGTTGGTTGGACCTCCGCAACAAGACGGTTTCTGAGTGCAGTTGTTTCAGGGGTCAGGGGTCAAAGGATGTCTTTAACTGGGGGGTCAGTGGTGAAGTTGAGCGGTCCCTGAGGTACTCCTAGGCCCCCAGCACCAGCACCAGCACCAGCAGCAGTAGTAGTAGAAGTAGAAGCAGCAGCAACAGTAACAGTAGTAACAGCAGTAGTAACAGTAGCAGCAGTAACAGCAACAGTAGTAGTAGCAGCAGTAACAGCAGTAGTAACAGTAGCAGCAGCAGTAGCAGCAGCAGTAGTAGCAGTGGGGAGCTGCAGTTCAGTTGAGATCTGGAGCAGGGGAGTACTGATCTCACTGGACTGCAGGCCGCTGGCCACCCTCAGCAGGCAGCTGAGCACCATGTCTTTGGCCCGGCCCGCTTCTAGGTGGCCCTCACGGCTCAGCTGCAACGTGATCTGATCCAGGCTGGTAAGAAGCAGCTCTGAAGCCAGCAGGTGGCTGGGGAAACCCTCATTACAACCCCCTTCCCGGGCCATGCTCTCCAGCATGTACTGCTGGTACAGGTCCAGTAGCTTGTGCTCCAGGTAGCGGTTGAGCAGTGAGTTGGAGAGGGGCCCCTCACACCCCTGGAGGAGGAAGCTCCGGTCGCGGCCGCTCCCCGCCCTCCAGCGGGAGGATCCCAAGCCTGAGCCCACCTGGAGAGGATGCAGTGGCCTGTCTTCAGAGGCCCGATCTGGGGGAGAGTCATCTGCGGCTGGGAGGACGTCACAGGAATAGAGGAAGGGGCCGTCGGCCTGGGTATCGCTGCAGGGCAGGAGCTCCCCATCGTGATCCGAAAGAGGCAGCACCTGGTCCCCCCCGATGTGGAGGTCGCTGTAGTTCTGACAGATGCTCTGGCAGGAAGAGGGCACCAGGAAAGGGACGTCACCACCAGAACGAGCCTGCCCAGGGATTTCCATCTCTGGTGAAATGTGTCTGCCAGGATGGGGCCTCTGGGAATGCAAGGCCTGCTGTAGAGAAGAACCCTGGGGCTGGATTTCGGCACTCAAACGGTAGGGCCTCTGGTCTTGGGCCACTCTAGGCAGGATGGAGTGGCCCTTTCTGCTTGGCTGGTCTGGAGAGGCCTGGAGTGTGAAGAGCGGGGCGGCTTTAACCGGCTGTGAGCCAGCCCTCACACTACTCGTGGGGGGCTCTATCACAGGGGGGAGAGGGTCCAGGCTCTCCTGGTCACTACAGTAGGTCATGCTCCATAGTATGCTCTCACACAGCATGGCTGGAAAGGAACACACATATACAGCCGTTTGGTCAGTTTACAGCAGTTTGTGGATAAACTGTCTTTGGTCAGTTTACAGCAGATTGTGGATAAACTGTCTTTGGTCAGTTTACAGCAGTTTGTGGATAAACTGTCTTAGGTCAGTTTACAGCAGTTTGTGGATAAACTGTCTTTGGTCAGTTTACAGCAGATTGTGGATAAACTGTCTTTGGTCGGTTTACAGCAGTTTGTGGATAAACTGTGTTTGGTCAGTTTACAGCAGATTGTGGATAAACTGTCTTTGGTCAGTTTACAGCAGATTGTGGATAAACTGTCTTTGGTCAGTTTACAGCAGTTTGTGGATAAACTGTCTTTGGTCAGTTTACAGCAGATTGTGGATAAACTGTCTTTGGTCAGTTTACAGCAGTTTGTGGATAAACTGTCTTTGGTCAGTTTACAGCAAATTGTGAATAAACTGTCTTTGGTCAGTTTACAGCAGATTGTGGATAAACTGTCTTTGGTCAGTTTACAGCAGATTGTGGATAAACTGTCTTTGGTCAGTTTACAGCAAATTGTGGATAAACTGTCTTTGGTCAGTTTACAGCAGATTGTGGATAAACTGTCTTTGGTCAGTTTACAGCAGATTGTGGATAAACTGTCTTTGGTCAGTTTACAGCAGATTGTGGATAAACTGTCTTTGGTCAGTTTACAGCAGATTGTGGATAAACTGTCTTTGGTCAGTTTACAGCAGATTGTGGATAAACTGTCTTTGAATCCCTTTTGAATATATTTGTTTATATTGTACAATGTATTCATACACTGGGTAGAAATATGCATTTTTGTTTTGACTCCTTACCTTCAAATTCAAACGATGCAACACGTCAAATGACGTAACACTCTTCAAGCAGTCATGCAGTCCACCAACTGTTGCTCTGAGTTGGATGTGTGCTCCTCTCCTCGCTCTATTCATGTCAGTGTCTCCAGTGTCTCCAGGTTTATTGTACCAAGCCAGTGCAGTACCATAGAGCAGTGTGAGTGAGTGGTTGTGACAAGTGTAGGTACCATTGCTTTAAGCTTTATACAAGACCAAGAGGAAGTGAGAGGGCTGTCTTCCATATCCTCCATCATAGCATCTGTCAATGTCCTGAACATGAAACAATGCAGTTTTGTTTTCCACTGAAAAAAGCACAGGGGTTTAAAAGAGGAAGGAAAGCACAGGTGAGGGGTTTAAAAGAGGAAGGAAAGATTGATTTAAGGAGAAAGAAACTTCACACTAAGCCAAAAAAATATAAATTGGACTCTCCCTTTCACCTTATGTCTCAAACTGACAGAAAGTGTGTGTGTGTGTGTGTGTGTGTGTGTGTGTGTGTGTGTGTGTGTGTGTGTGTGTGTGTGTGTGTGTGTGTGTGTGTGTGTGTGTGTGTGGCCCTGCCCAAGCGTCTGGTCTGTTTACAGGTGACAGAAAGGGAAGTGTGGCCTCACGCTCCAGCCTGTGGTCATGCAACCACAACTCATCATTTCCTGTTTGAAACCCAAGACTTTGGGCAGCTCAGTGTTATGCTAGAAACCAGACCCTGCATAGTCAGTCAGGTCCGCTCTGACACATTGTGTAACCATAGGTGCCATGGAGGGTTGAGCCTATCTGATAAGGGAATCAATTAATGTGTTGGGGGATCCCTCAGTCTACAATCTATATACTGTATAGTTCTATTGCGGTCATGAACAGATTTGCAGAGTAGAGGTGGGAGGGGGGTCGTTTTCTTGTGTTCACTCTACAGTCTAGGGCTCCTTAGTCAATAGATGAGTCAATGCAGGTTGCAGATCTTCGCCTTGCGTCTGTTGGCCAGCAGAGAACCAGCGCAACAATGGTGTTCACAGGGCCTGAAACATGACACCGCAGTCACCTTAATTATTTATTTGGAAGGGATATTTAGACAGATATTACGCATAGTGTAATCCGTAATTTATTAAATTAACACTGAAAGTGTGGACCTGTACAGACACTGGAACAGTGTTAAATTCACACACTGCTTATTGTAAAGCCTTATTTACCAGAGTGACTTGCCTTTCGACTGAATTGTAGTTGCCACCCACGACTCTATTTGTTAGTGACATTCGTTCATTTTCAGTCCTATGGACCTCACCAAGCGTTTTCCTACTGGAGGCAAATGTTATCATTAAAGGTCCCGAACAGGCATTCTGATTCCCATGGAAAATAGCCCTTTGAGTGAATGAAATGTCACCCATAATATTTTAGGGGGATAGAAATGCTCAAAGTCTTTGAAAAAACTACATGGAAGTTTGAAAAAACAGTCTGTTTTCAGGGAGCTTATATTAATGAGTTCGCTTTGACTGACAGCTCTTTTAAACGCCTGTGTCAAGAAACTTGGATGCAGTGTTGCAGTAAATCCATCTATTTGGTGATACACAAAGCAACTCAAACAACATTGCAAATGCATTAATGGTGTCAATTGTTTTTTTTATATCCTTTTTGGGATAGGGGGCAGCATTTTCACTTTTGGATGAATAGCGTGCCCAGAGTGAACTGCCTCCTACTCTGTCCCAGATGCTAATATATGCATGTTATTATTAGTATTGGATAGAAAACACTGAAGTTTCTAAAACTGTTTGAATGATGTCTGTGAGTATAACAGAACCCATATGGCAGGGGAAAACCTGAGAAAAATCCAACCAGGAAGTGGGAAATCTGAGGTTTGTAGTTTTTCAAAGCTTGGCCTATCATATACACAGTGTCTATGGGGTCAAGTTGCACTTCCTAAGGCTTCCACTAGATGTCAACCATCTTTAGAAACTTCTTTCAGGCTTCTGCTATAAAGGAGGGGGGAGTGGGAGCTGAATGAGTCATGGGTCTGGTAGAGTGTCTCAGGCTCGTGATGTGCGGTCCCGACAGAGTTAGCTATCGTTCCAGTGCTTTTCTTCAGACAATGGAATTCTCCTGTTGGAACCTTATTGATGATTTATGTTAAAAAGATCCTAAAGATTGATTCCATACATCGTTTGACTTGTTTCTATGACCTGTAACGGAACTTTTCGAGTTTTTGTCTGGACGTAGTGCTCGCGCCTCATGAAGATGGATTACTGGGCTGAACACGCTAACAACAAGTGGCTATTTGGAGATAAATTATGGACTTTATGGAACTTTATGGAACAAATCAGTCATTTATGTTTGACCTGGGATTCCTGGGAGTGCCTTCTGATGAAGATCATCAAAGGTAAGTGAATATAATGTTATTTCTAACTTCTGTTGACTCCAAAATGGCGGATATTTCTTTGGCTGGATTGGGCTCTGAGCGCCGTACTCAGATTATGATTTCTCCGTAAAAAAAAATTGAAATCTGGCACAGCGGTTGCATTAAGGAGAAGTCTATCTTTAATTCTGTGAATAACACTTGTATCTTTTATCAATGTTTATTATGAGTATTTCTGCAAAAAAAACAATATTTTTGAATTTCGCGCGCTGCCTTTTCAGCGGAATGTTTTCAAGGGGTTCCGCTAGCGGAACGCCTGCCCTAGAAAGGTTTTAAACATCTCCCATTTGGCTTGTCTTTTGTACTGCGGTTCACAGCAGCACTGTAGGATGTGTTGACATAACAACTGCTTCAGAGTTTTAAATGACCCTTTCTCCCTATTTGTTCCATGCTGGCTGAAAACCTAGCTAGCCTGTAACTAGCTAACACCAGACACAGATGAAAGGGGAAACAAATACAGTGCTTTCAGAAAATATTCCTACCCCTTGACTTATTCAACATGTTTTATTGTACCTTTATTTAACCAGGTAGGCCAGCAAAGCAGTGTGACAAAAAACAACAACACAGAATTACACATAAACAAACATACAGTCAAAAACACAATAGAAAAATCTATGTACAGTGTGTGCAAATGTAGAAGAGTAGGGAGGTAAGGCAATAAATAGACCATAGAGGTGAAATAATTACAATTTAGCATTAACACTGGAGTGATAGATGTGCAGATGATGATGTGCAAGTAGAGATACTGGGGTACAAAAGAGCAAGAGGATAAATAACAATATAGGGATGACGTAGTTGGGTGTGCTATTTACAGACGGGCTGTGTATAGGTACAGTGATCGGTAAACTGCTCTAACAGCTGATGCTTAAAGTTAGGGAGGGAGATATAAGACTCCAGCTTTAGTGATTTTTGCACCAGTCATTGGCACCAGAGAACTGGAAGGAAAGGCGGCCAAAATAAGTGTTGGCTTTGGGGATGACCAGTGAAATATACCTGCTGGAGCTTGTGCTACGGGTGGGTGTTGCTATGGTGACCAGTGAGCTGAGATACCTAGAAAATACTTATAGATGACCTGGAGCCAGTGGGTTTGGCGATGAATATGTAGTGAGGGCCAGCAAACGAGAGCATACAGGTCGCAATGGTGGGTAGTATATGGGGCTTTGGTGACAAAACGGATGGCACTGTGATAGACTACATCCAGTTTGCTGAGAGAGTGTTGGAGGCTAAGGATCAAGGATCGGTAGGATAGTCAGCTTTACGAGGGTATGTTTGGCAGCATGAGTGAAGGAAGCTTTGTTGCGAAATAGGATACAGATTTTGCAGCTCTTTCAGAACATCAGAGGTCTGGATTTGGGTGAAGGAGAAGCGGGGGGGGGGGGCTTGGGCAAGTTGCTTTTGGCCGGGGTAGGGGTAACCAGGTGGAAAGCATGGCCAGTCATAGAAAAATGCTTATTGAAATTATCGATTATCGTAGATTTACCAGTGGTGACAGTGTTTCCTCGCCTCAGAGAAGTGGGCAGCTGGGAGGGGGTGCTTATTCTCCATAGACTTTACAGTGCCCCAAACCTTTTTGGAATTAGTGCTACTGGATGCAAATTTATGTTTGAAGAAGCTAGCCTTTGCTTTCCTTACTGACTGAGTATAATGGTTCCTGACTTCCCTGAAAAGTTGCATATCAAGGGGGCTATTCGATGCTAATGCAGAACGCCACAGGATGTTTTTGTGCTGGTCAAGGGCAGTCATGTCTGGGGTGAGCCAAGGGCTATATCGGTTTTTAGTTCTACATTTTTTGAATGGTCCATGCTTATTTAAGATGGCAAGGAAAGCATTTCTAAAGAGCAACCAGGCATCCTCTACTGACAGGATGGGGTCAATATCCTTCCAGGATACCAGGCCAGGTCGATTAGAAAGGCTGTGTTCCAGCCTGAATTAAAACAAATAAAATGTATATATATATCACACATCTTACCCCATAATGAACAGGTGAAAACATATTTGTCAATTTTTTTTTGCATATTTATTGAAAATGATTTATAGAAATTTCCATACAGTTGAATTCTGAAGTTTACATACACTTAGGTTGGAATAATTAAAACTCATTTTTCAACCACTCCACAAATTTCTTGTTAGCAAACTATAGTTTTGGCAATTCGGCTACTTTGTTTATGACGCAAGTAATTTTTCCAACAATTGTTTACAGACAGATTATCTCACTTAAAATTCACTGTATCACAATTCCAGTGAGTCAGAAGTTTACATACACTAAGTTGACTGTGCCTTTAAACAGCTTGGAAAATTCCAGAAAATGATGTCATGGCTTTAGAAGCTTCTGATAGGCTAATTGATATAATTTGAGTCAATTGGAGGAGTACCTGTGGATGTATTTCAAGTCCTACCTTCAAACTCAGTGCCTCTTTGCTTGACGTCATGGGAAAGTCAAAAGAAATCAGCCAAGACCTCAGAACAAAAAAATTGTAGACCTCCACAAGTCTGGTTCATCCTTGAGAGCAATTTCCAAACACCTGAAGGTACCACGTTCATCTGTACAAACAATAGTACACAAGTATAAACACCATGGACCACGCAGCCGTCATACCGCTCAGGAAGGAGATGCATTCTGTCTCCTAGAGATGAACGTACTTTGGTGCAAAAAGTGCAAACCAATCCCAGAACAACAGAAAAGGACCTTGTGAATATACTGGAGGAAACAGGTACAAAAGTATCTTTATCCACAGCAAAACAAGTATGATATCAACATAACCTGAAAGACCGATCAGCAAGGAAGAATCCACTGCTCCAAAACCACCATAAAAAAAGCCAGACTACGGTTTGCAACTGCACATAGGGACAAAGATCATACATTTTGGAGAAATGTCCTCTGGTCTGATGAAACAAAAATAGAACTGTTTGGCCATAATGACCATCGTTATGTTTGGAGGTTTAAAGGGGAGGCTTGTAAGCCGAAGAACAGCATCCCAACTTTTAAGCACGGAGGTGGCAGCATCATGTTGTGGGTGTGCTTTGCTGCTGCAGGAGGGACTGGTGCACTTTACAAATAGATGGCATCATGAGGAGGACAATTATGTGGATATATTGAAGCAACATCTCAAGACATCAGTCAGGAAGTTAAAGGAAGTTAAAAATTGATCTTCCAAATGGACAATGAAGCCAAGCATACTTCCAAAGTTGTGGAAAAATTGCTTAAGGACAACAAAGTCAAGGTATTGGAGTGGCCATCACAAAGCCCTGACCTCAATCCTATAGACATTTTTGGGCAGAACTGAAAAAGCGTGTGCGATCAAGAAGGCCTACAAACTTGACTGAGTTACACCAGCTCTGTCAGGAGGAATAGGACAAAATTCCCCAACTTATTGTGGGAAGCTTGTGGAAGGCTACCCAAAATGTTTGACCCAAGTTGAACAACTTAAAAGCAATTCTACCAAATACTAATTTAGTGTATGTAAACTTCTGACCCACTGGGAATTAAAGAAATAAAATTGAAATAAATCATTCTCTCTGCTATTATTCTGACATTTCACATTCTTAAAATAAAGTGGTGATACTAACTGACCAAAGACAGGGCATTTTTACTGGAATAACATCTCAGAAAAACTGAGTTTAAATGTATTTGGATAAGGTAAATGTAACCTTCCGACTTCAACTGTATGTAATGGCATTCAGAGGTGGAAGAAGGATCGGACCAAAGCGCAGCGTGGTAAGTGTTCATGATGTAATATTTAATGAAACGAACTGAACACTGAAATACAAAACAATAAAGTGAACAAACGAAAACCGAAACAGTACCGTGTGGACCAAACACTCACACAGAAAACAAACACCCACAAACCAAAAGTGAAACCCAGGCTACCTAAGTATGATTCTCAATCAGGGACAACAATTGACAGCTGCCTCTGATTGAGAACCATACTAGTCCGAACTCAAAACCCAATATAGAAAAACAAACATAGACTGCCCACCCCAACTCACGCCCTGACCATACTAAAGCAAAGACAAAAACAAAGGAACTAAGGTCAGAACGTGACACTGTAAGTTTTCTCAACCCTGAGTCAATACTTTGTAGAAGCACCTTTAATGATGATTACGGTGCTGAGTCGTTTTGGGTAAGTCTCTGAGAGTTTTGCACACCTGGATTGTACAATATTTGCCCGTTATTCTTTCTAAAATTCTTCAAGCTCTGTCAAGTTGATTGTGTATCATTGCTTAACAGCCATTTTCAAGTTTTGCCATAGATTTTCATGCTGAATTAAGTCAAAACTGTAACTAGGCCACTGAAGAACATTCAATGTCATCTTGGTAAGCAACAGTGTAGATTTGGCCTTGTGTTTTAGGTTACTGTCCTGCTGAAAGTTGAATTAGTCTCCAAGTGTCTGTTGGAAAGCAGACTGAACCAGGTTTCCTCTAGGATTTTGCCTGTGCTTATTCCGTTTATTTTTATCAACAAAAAAAACCCTCTCTAGTCCTTGCCAATAACAAGCATATCCATAACATGATGCAGCCACCACCATTCTTAAAAATTATGAAGAGTGGTACTCAGTGATGTGTTCTGTTGGATTTGCTCCAAACATAAAACTTTGTATTCAGGACAAAACTTCTTTGCCACATACATTTCCTACAAACCAAATTCCACTTTGACATTATGGGGTATTGTGTCATTGACAATAAGAATTCTTTGCCACATACATTTCCTACAAACCAAATTCCACTTTGACATTATGGGGTATCAGTGACACAAAATCACAATTTAATCAAATGTAAATTCACCCAATAAAATGTGGAAAACTTAATAATGAAGGCATGGTGAGTGCCTTTTCCATAGATGAGTAGTGTGAACTTTGAATTATGTTTGCTGACACCCTACAGTCAAATTCTGGCACACTGGTGCCAGTATTTTTATATATATAGGCAAGTCAGTTAAGAACAAATTCTTATTGTCAATGACGGCCTAGGAACAGTGGGTTAATGGGCTGTTCAGGGGCAGAACAACAGATTGTCAGCTCGGGGGGTTTGAACTTGCAACCTTCCGGTTACTAGTCCAACTCTCTAACCACTTGGCTACCCTGCCGCCCCATCTATCTAGCTATGTAAACCACCCTCCTCTGCATACTTTGATTTGGTTTCATCCAAATATCATCCAACTTCATGAAAGACTGTTCGTGTTCTTTAAAATGTTTAACTCTCAAATGTAAAACTTATGCCTTACTTTGATGGCAAAGTGCTACCCTAACACAGCTGGTGTTAGGACCCTCATTGTTTACACGCCACAGCATATCTGCAATCACACTAGGCTGGCTTGTAAAGTGATATGTAAGTCCTATTGTAATCCAGCCAGTTAGGACTGCCACAGTTTGGACATCTGACAGTTGGAATTTCTATTCACCCGCAACCTGCATTTAGAATGACTGTTAGGGTTAGGAATATTGTGAGGAGACTAATATAATATATATAAGGGCACCTAATATAAGGGCACAAGGCGAGACCCAGATGCAGACACGGGAGGCAGATGGTTTGAGTCTTTGATATTTATTATAATCCAAACCGGTTGGCAAGAGGTTGGTCGTGGACAGGCAAAAGTTCAAAACCAGTTCAGAGTCTAGGAAGTACAGAGTGGCAGGCAGAATGGTCAGGCAGGTGGGTAACAGAGTCCAGAAATAGGCACGGGTCAAAACCAGGAGGACTAGCAAAAAGAGAATAGAAAAGCAGGAGCACAGGAAAACCACACTGGCTTTGAACATACAAGACACACTGGCACAGAGAGACAGGAAACACAGGGATAAATCCACTAGGGAAAATAAGCGACACCTGGAGGGGGTGGAGACAATCACAAGGACAGGTGAAAAACAGATCAGGGCGTGACACCTAAACCATTTAAACTGGAACAACCATTTCAGTAATGTGTGCAATGAATCTAACTAACTGATTGGATTAGTTTATAAAAATGTATGTGCTATATCTTTGTGTAGCATAAAATTTAAAAAGCAATCAATGTGTATGCAAAACACAGATATTAAAAACAATCCTTAAAAAATCTAGCTGCAGTAGAGCGTGCTGGTTAAATCTGATAATGAACAGCATGGTTTTGATGAGAAGGTTTTAGTCTCCACAGAGACAAAACTTATATAATCACACTCTCACACTCAACACTGGCTATTAGCACCAACACTGGGGTTATTTTACACCATTTGGGTGTTAATTTTACTCTTAGAGCCTTCATTTAACTCCTGAATCAACACTAGAAATGTTACACTGAAATATGCAACACTGGATGATTTTCTGTGTATAAGCCACTGGGCAGCGGGACTACAGCACGTGCGTTTTGGTGACAATGGGAGCTTGAGGTGCCCATAAAGACATTTGACACTGCTGTTCAATAGTAATGACACGGGAGCGGGTTGAATTTCGAGGCCCGTTGCCATAGCACAACCCCCATAACACCGCAGTGATGGCCGGGAACGTTTTTTTAAAGTGAGAGGAGTCTGAAGTTATCTTCTCTGCCAACGATACTCACGGGCAGTTTCATCCCCATGGACAAGACCAACGTTTTTCTTTTACGCGCCATGTGCTTGTTTTCTAATTGATTTCTGGGGAATACTACTTGGAAACGGTTATGGGCACCTCGATTGAACTAACATTATATTTTTTATAACTGTGAGTTACTCCACGCACATGTTTAGGAAGATCAACAACGCACTCCGTCCCAACAATGGGCACAGGGCTCGTGATGGCAGTCCGCGGTCCGAGCAGGACTACCACAGCGCGTGCACCGTCAAGTTGGTGCGGAGCACCTCCATGCTCGTGGTGGGCCAGAGGAATCAGTCATCTGTCAACTCCACACTGAAGCGGAGCAAAAGTTCTGTAAATGTTGAGTCCACCACCGCCTTGTATTATTATCAGAGGCAGGAGGACCGGATATGGCTCTACTCACAAAATCAGAACTGCCTGGAGTATTTGGAAGAGCTGGTGGCGTTGAGACGGCAGTACACGAGGAGCGTCAACAACTTCAAAAGCAACGAGATGAAGGCCACAATCTCCCCCAAAAAGAAGCCTGCGCCACCCCCACCCACCTCCAAGGACGCACAGGTAGAAAGGCTTTGTGAATCACTTAATGGCTATGACCTCACCTCATAATTATCCTTGTGTCCTAAATGAAATTGTTTGAACCACTGAATGCCTTCTACTAAAGAAATCAATAGACAATCATTTTCTCTCTTATTTTGTAATTTTTTTAAAGAGCATGAGGACCAAACCGTCTGCCCCTCCAATCCCCAATGAGGAGGACACTCTGGACTTCTTTGATGCTGTCATCGCTAGCTGTGACCCTGAGCACACGCGCAAGCCCCATGTAGACGATGGGCACGCTGACGTTGACTTCATTGGTGAGTTGTGTTTTGGTTTGTAGTACGATCAAGTTGCCTAAACAGCGAAGACAGTGGACAGCTACCTGGTGCTGATATAGAGACAGTGGACAGATACCTGGTGCTGATCTGGAGATACACAGCAAATTCTCTAGTTTTAAATCAACACTGACAATGTTAAATTTAAAACTGGGCCAGTGTCTACATGGGTCCAGACTTTTGCGTGTTAAAAGTCCCAAAGATCATTCAGATTTCCATGTAAAATAGCCTTTTGACTAACCATCCAACCTTTTTATGTGAGTAAAGGACATGTTGGATAAAAAAAATGTCATGACTGGCCTGATGGAAACATAAATATTCTCTGTAAACTTTCCAAATGTCAACAAAACAAAATACGCTAGACAAGGTGGATCTTCTTGTGTCGGTAAAATGATTTATGTGAGAAATGTCGGTGAAAATGATTTTATGCGCAAATATTGATATACTGTAATAACCATCATATCAAAGTAAATTTGAAGTCATGCAATGAGATATTGTGTGGTCCTCCCACTAGGACTGGTTGGGAAAGCATGCAGTTTATTAGACCACAGATGGAACAAGTTATGATGAACATCACAGGGTGGTGAAAGTGCACGGTGATGAGCTTGATGCTCCTTTCTAATAAACATCGAGGGTCTTATTCTGGTGACATGATCACCAATGCTTGGCTGCCATTTGACAAATAAAAATAATCTCGCTCTTTTGTCCATAATAATCTCATCATGTAGGCTATACAATATGTGCACTGTAGCCGGTTAGAGTGCGCGTGCAAAGACCAGAGTGGGCACACTCACTATAAAACGCACATTTTTTGAGGGAGATGACATGAGTAGAGTTGAAAATGCAATGACATTTTTTTACTTGTGTTTATTTGTGAATTTAACCGTGTACTTTTATGTGCACCTTTTATCTGCAACAAGTTAATTAGATGGAAACACATATCTGGTGGGAAAATTCGCACATTGTTTTAATGCAGATTTTTTAATATTCGCATGAAAATCTGTCGCCAATTGGATGGAAACCTAGCTCTAAAATATCCCCCAGAATATTTTGGGGGGATAGAAATGCTCAAAATTACAGAAAAAAAAAGAGTCTACTTTCTCTCATGACTAACTACCAGGAACTTTGAAAAGACAAGCTGAGTGGGCAGGAGGTTATATTCAGGAGCTCACCTTGACTGACAGCTCTTTGGAAGGACTATGTCAATAAATTTGAATGCAGTGAGCAGTTACATAATCTCATGCAAATGTTGTGATACACCAAGCAATCTAAACAACAATGAAATTGCATCAACGATGTCAATTTTACACCTCCTGTTTGACATCTCTTTTGCTTTTGCTGTGAACCACAGCATTGCTGACAGATTTTAACATGACAAATGTGTCAGCATTTTGAACTATGCTCCCTAGTAAATAGCTAACACCAGATACATATGAAAGTGGAAACATATAAGAATATTTGCCATAGATGAATAGTGTAAACTTTTATTTATATTTGCTGACACCCTGCAGTCAAATTTGGTCACCAGTAGAGTAGCTATCTAGCTTGATAAACCACACAGTCTCCTGCGAACACGCAGTCTCCTTTGTTGGTTACAAGACGGTACTTATCTAAATTAGGTACAAGAATATCATGTTACCATTGGTGTATTAAAATGAGAGTTTAGGTGATGTCACCTTGTCCCCTTAATAATCCCGCCTCCTGAAATCAAGTGTTTGACATGGGGGAAGAGTTCAGTAACTTTATGCTCAAACTTTATTGATGTCGGCACAACATACAAAAAACAGAGCCCCAATATCATTTCCCAGTGTGCCTTGCCTTTTTGAATGACTTGTAGAGTTACCACCCAAGACTGTATTTGTTAGTGACAGAGACATGGTTGTTGAATTCCTTAAAATCTGGTCCTGTGGACTTCATAAAGTGAGTTTTTGCTGTAGGCAAATGTAACAGGGCCGTTATGCACTCACGGGGCCCCCGACCAGGCTGCGGTCGGTGAGGCACATGCTCTGGGAGTGCAGAGCTGCCAGGGACCTGTGGAAGGAAGCAGCCCCCCTGATCACCCTGTGTCTGCCAGCAGGGGAGGACCTAACACCTCAGCTCGTGCTGTATGGGGTGGGCCGAAGGCCTATTCCACCGAAGGCCTTCACCAAGTTCTGTCCCACCCTCACGTGCTTGAAGGAAGCACTGTGGTCCTCCCGCAACCTGCTGGTAGGGAAAAGCATAGAGACCACCCCCAGGCAGTGGCCATGGTAGCAACGGGAGCCCTGGGGTGGTACGGAAGGAAGGGGGCAATGGGTCCCCCAAAACACCCTAGGTCCCGGCGGCCACAGACTGACAGCGCTGCGGCGCCTAGGGGAGGGATCTCCTCTGGGCCCCGAAGGAGGGGACGGTAATTTATTCAGAGGAGCAGGATGAGGCGAGTTTGATAAGGACTCACCCCGCTCCTGTACAAGGGACCGAAGACAGCCTTTTAACAAGGTGACTTTTTAACATGTTTTCCCTGGCTTAAAAATGTTTTACCTTTGTTAGATCATTAGTACACATTTTAAATGGCTTTTACAGATTTGATGTTTACAAGGAAAGTACTTTTATTCATGGTTGTTTTCATTGATTTTAACAACATGTACTTTTTAACCAATTTAAATGTAACTTTCAAATGCTGTGTTTTATGCTTTGTTGCAGTTTTATGTGTATGACATGATGTACAAAATGTATGAGCTGTTTTTACAAGAAATGGTAAATGTGAGAACTTTTCCAAAAGAAAACAATTTAAATAAAACTGTTAATGACAATATCTTACATATATCATAAGGCCTTCCTTACTTTATTGGCAATATTTTACCCCAACACAATGGTGTTAAGAACCAACTGGTTTACAAATCACAATATACTGACCTTCAAAGTGATATATAATTCCTATTGGAATCCAGCCTGAGTTAAGACAGCCAACAGTTACACTGTTTATTCACACACAACCTGCAGTCAGAAAGATGTTAAAGGTTAGGAACTTTGATGAAAGAGACTACCTTAACTATTTAAGTAACGGGTGCAATAAATCTAACTAATTGATTGGATTAGTTTAGAAAAATGTATGTTATGTATCTTTGTGTGGCATAAAATTAATCAATCAATCAAAACACACATATTAAAAACAATCCCCCCAAAAAATCTAGATCCAGTAGAGCGTGCTGGGAAATAAGATAATGATGGGCGTGGTTTTGATGAGAATGTTTTAGTCTCCGCAGAGTAAAACTGACACAATCACAGTCAACAATGGTTATTGACACCAACACTGGGGATTTTTTAGAGTTAATTTAACTCCTAAATCAACACTAGAAATGTAACACTGAAAAATCAACACTAGGTGTAGTGAAGCCCTAGCTACCTGGTGCTGATCTAGAGACAGTGAACAGCTTGTTGCAGTCTCAGAGTAATTGTAACTGTAATAGATCACAAACTACCCTTTAGTGGTTTTTTCTCTCCCCATGTAGAATTTGGATGGGCATTTTGAGAACTGACGTGAACCCATCTCTCTCTTCATCAGTGGCCACCAGCACCAGTGAGCACGACCTCCACTCCAACTGGGTCATGAGGGTCCCACGGTGTCCCACAGATGAGTCCAAGCTGAAGAAGCCGGCCTCAACCAGCAAAAGCAGCAGCACGGCCAAGAAGAACAGCGACAACGGGACGACGAGCAGCCGACGACACCTACAGAGAAACCCCATCCACCTGCCCAAAGTGGTGGAGAGCGCTTTCCAGACACTGCGCTTCAAGCCGAAACTCAAAAAGAAGTAGTACGAACTTGCTTGTCCTGAGTTTCATAACAAGTACGGGAGTCAACTTGGGGAGGTCCCGCGACATGCAAGCATTCAGCTGGTGAGGAATTGGCAGGGAAACCACAAAATAACCATGGATAGTAATATAGGAAGTGAGAGAGAGAAGTAGCCTAGAGGAAGTGAGAACTGAGAGAAAGTGGCAGCCAATGATTATGGTATTATGTTGGTGTGGACAGGCTTAGCATGTGACATTGTTCGCTATGCCACCAGCCTGATAAATTATCCAGTCTGCTGTGGCCCTTGGGACTGATGGGGCGGTAACCCGATCCACAAAGGACCGTGCGTAGCTTGGACAGCGTAATTACCAACAAACACTCTCATTACTTAGTTACTGTGACTAAACAGACCACCTACTCCACCTGACATCACAATCAACAATGCAACTGTCCATTTTATTTTCCAAGTATTTTTATTACACATTTAGACTAGGCTTATTATATCCAGGTTTACCTGTCGCATCAGTCTCCCTAGACTCGATGATCAACATCACTGTATGAAATGTAAGATGTTCACCATGTGCCTCAGATTGAATAATTGAAATTATTCTTAAACATTAACCAAGGTACTGCAAATGGCACTGCTTATTTCGTTTTATACTGTAGTGGGCTACCATTGTACTGTAACAATATGATTTATCCTGTTAAGTCTATATTATTTATGTACATTAAAATGGGTCACCATGGCACTTTTTCCATGACTTGTGGACCCTTGGTGTGTTTGTTGAAAAGGTTGTACTTTATTACAGGAGACAACAGGCTGAACTCATGCTGGTTATCGACACAATAATATGAGAGCACAGAAGGGATTTTTTATTTAACTAGGCAAGTAAGTTAAGTCTTATTTACAATGACGACCTACCAGGGGGCAAAACGACATATTTTAACCTTGTCAGCTCGAGGATTCAATCCAGCAACCTTTCGGTTACTGGCCCAAAGCTCTAACCACTAGGCTACCTGGAAGCACAGTTTAAACATCATTTATATACTCCCCCCAAACCTTGAAGTAATAGCTATTTATGTTCTTGTTTTTTATCCTCTTATTCTCACAACTAGTGTGAATCAACCCAGTTTCTCAAGGCAAGTTCAAATCACCTTGCTACAGATCTGTTTCCCTCAAAAATACAATTTTATTTTCTTTATTACTAAAAGCACAAATGTGCGCACAAACACACACACAAGGTAAACTGAGTGTAAATAACATTAGGAACACCTTCCTAATATTGAGTTGACACCCCCCTTTTCCCTCAGAACTGCTTAAATTCTTCGGGGCATGAACTCCACAAGGTGTCAAAAGCATTTCACAGGGATGCTGGCCCATGTTGACTCCAACGCTTCCCACAGTTGTGTCAAGTTGGCTGGATGTCCTTTGGGTGGTGGACCATTCTTGACACACACAGGAAACTGTTGAGCATGAAAAACCCAGCAGCGTTGCAGTTCTTGACACACTCAAACCAGTGCGCCTGGCACTTACTCCATTGAAAGACACTTCAATAGTTTGTCTTGCACATTCACCATCTGAATGGCACACATAGACAATGCATGTCTCAATGGTCACAAGGCTTAAAAATCCTTCTTTAACCTGTCTCCTCCCCTTTATCTACACTGATTGAAGTGGATTTAACAATCAATAATAAACATCAATAAGGGATCATAGCTTTCACCTGGTCAGTCTATGTCATGGAAAGAGCAGGTGTTCCTAATGTTTTGTACACTCAGTGTATCCACGCACACCAACATACACATACAAATTCTGATGCACCATCCTAACAATCAGTTTCTCTGCTTTGCCCTTGGGGCTGAAGAAGGCAGACATGCTTTTCATGCCTGTTTTGTCCACCTTGGCCAGGATCTTCTGTGCCGCACTCATCTTCTAGGGCGGCTGGAGGAGGAGAAAAGATGTATTCAATAGTATTGCTCATCGGCCTTGAGTGAAGACGGCTGAAACGTAATTACACATCATCATGACTCTTTTCCAGACAGAATATACAATGTTACTTGGACCTTCGTCTGGATTTGAAGGCCTCTGCATTGCATTGCTTTAAACTGCACTCACGTGAACTTCAGGAAGGATCCTCCCCCATATATATATATATATAATTCTCTCATGGGTCCATTCATGCAGGCTGCACCTAATCTCCCTCACTTTGCGGGCGAAATCTGTTGAATTTGGTGTAGTCCTCTCCCGCCTCCACTGATTTGTCAGACAGCTTTCACTTCTGCCGAATGAGGATGGGATGTATAGAGTGAGACCTGCTTTCCATCACTCTAAACACCAACCACCAATCACACCACAGACACACGTTTACAAGTTACCGTGGCAATACCGTGATTATCACAAACTGACCAACCACATCCACCAACAATAGGCATAAGAACACACTAATCTACCTGTACACTGCTACCATCTGGTGAATCTCAAGAGAAGATCACAGTGAAAAAGCCAGACCCTACAATAGTTTATATGTCGAATAAAATATTTATCCCGCTTTGGTTCCTAATACATGCAGAAAAGAAACAATGTCCCCGAATAAATAGAAAACTAGGAAAAAATATGTCAGTATATACAGTAGGCCTAACTACACAGTGTGATGACACAAGTAGCCTACACAGAGAAGCTGAATAAAATACCTTTGAATGATGCTCCACTTACTTAGTGCTTGAGAGCTCAGGTAACCTGTCAGGAGGAAGGTGAAAGGTGACTGACCATCAGACACTCAGACACACAAACACTAATAATGCTGCTTAATGCATTGCCTTCAGAAGTATCACTGTCTTAATAGCACAATGTCACTCTCATCACCAGTACATTTCCAGTCAAAAGTGCTGACCTGGGACCTGCAATTGTCTTCAAACTGTGGGGGATGTGTCTTGAGAAATCTAACTGCCATGAGTTATTTGATTTCGGTCTCCAAAACCGCACACTCATCTTCAGTTTTTGGGGGGTGGTTAACATGTATTTCAAATTACTCAGTGACACTTACGATGAAGCTACATGAACATTTGATTTTAGATTGTGCTTTTTAATTTTAGATTGTGCATGTACATACTGTAGATGCTTGAGGAGAGCTTTTCTCAGGTCTTCACTGATGTCCGCAGATATCAGACCACGGGCATACTGCAGGTAGTCCTCTGTGTTACAATGAAGAGAGGGCATAAGAGGGTTAATACCACAGCATCACTTTATACACTTCATTATGGAATGACATCCATCCTATTGATATCACAGGAAACTGGGTTGACAGTCTGAGCTTTAAATATAAAATTAATGTGAAACCGAAAATGTAACAGGTAAGGCTCGAGGCAATGTTTGGTGTGGAAAGCTCCTGATCTCTAAAGTGGGTTTGGTGCCATCCTCTGGTTAATTTGATGTTTGCAGGCCAGGGAGAACATGGCACAGGTCTGCGGTATTAGACCAGGCCCTGAGAGTGACTCACCTTCCTGGGTCTCTGACTCCTTCTAGACTCTGACGTACGTCATGGACTTCACCCTTTCTCCCACTGAGATGTTAGTCTTTCCGAGGGCCTTCACTGTCCTCTCAGCCTAGAACAGCAGGTACACAGCAAAACCAGCACACTGTTAACACTGTTAAATCTACTGAAGAGCAGCAATTCTGAACTCCTGATTCAACTAATCAAGGGTTTGATGATTAGATTAATCCGGTGTCTTATTCCTGGGCTAGAACAAAAGCCTGCACAACCTGGAGGTTGCCAGGATCAGATTGCTTCAGGATGCACTATAGAGCATGAAAACCCCTGCTTATGCAGCTCATAGATTGATCAATGTGTACCTTCTTCTTTAACCCTTCCATGGTCATTTCCTGGCAGTAGCGGTGAAACTTTGGGCTGCCCACCTCTGAAAGAGCAGTACACAGAACACGTATAACACCTGAGACCCCTCAACATCACACTTTTATAATGTGTTCATGTGCAGCTCATCTTTAGAAATTCTCAAACAATTTCAAGGGTGCTGTAATGTGCACTTCAGTCTGACATAGAAGTGAGAAATTAATTATTGGGTTTAGGGGTTTACAGTTGATTGTTTCTGAGGAGCACATTAACTTTCAACATTCGTTTGTGTGGGCTGAACAGTGACCTCTGAGCTTTTTCCTCAGCCACGTGGTGCAGGGAGGCCAGGGAGTGCGTGCAGCTCAGCAGCCTGGTGCATGCTGGGAAGTCCTCGTCCATCACCATCTGGTACACAGACTGGAACTTTGCCTGCACCAGAATGGTATCACAAAGAGAGGAAGACAGTGATGACATCACAAAAAGAAGGGCAGAAATGACCTTGCAAAGAGAGACAGAATGATGTGACATCACAATAACCAGACAGAGATCAGAGGACAGAGATGACATAACAAAGAAAATAAGAAAAATAAATGACAAAAAGAATCTGGATAAAGATAGAGTCACAAAGGGCAGAGGTAACGTCACAAAGAAAATAATGAAATGACAGAAAATGGACAGGGGATGTAGCAAAGAAAGAAAGAGACAATGTATGACATCACAAAGGGATGACAAGAGAGATCACAAAGCGAGAAAGACTGACTAAGATGAGATCACAAAAGGGGAAACAAAGTTGAAGTCGGAAGTTTACATACACTTAGCTTGGAGTCCTTAAAACTCATTTTTCAACCACTCCACAAATTTCTTGTGAACAAACTATAGTTTTGGCAAGTCGGTTAGGACATCAGCTTTGTGCATGACACAAGTAATTTTTCCAACAATTGTTTACAGACAGATTATTTCACTAATAATTCACTGTATCATAATTCCAGTGGGTCAGAAGTTTACATACACTAAATTGTCTGTGCCTTTAAACAACAGGAAATTATGTCATGACTTTAGAAGCTTCTGATAGGCTAATTGACATCATTTGAGTCAATTGGAGGTGTACCTGTGGATGTATTTCAAGGCCTACCTTCAAACTCAGTGCCTCTTTGCTTGACATTATGGGCAAATCAAAAGAAATCAGCCAAGACCTCAGAAAAAAAATTGTAGACCTCCACAAGTCTGGTTTATCCTTGGGAGAAATGTCCAAATGCCTGAAGGTACCACGTTCATCTGTACAAACAATAGTACGTCAGTATAAACATCATGGGAACACGCAGCCGTAATATCGCTCAGGAAGGAGACGTATTCTGTCTCCTGGAGATGAACGTACTTTGCTGCAAAAAGTGCAAATCAATCCTAGAACAACAGCAAAGGACCTTGTGAAGATGCTGGAGGAAACAGGTACAAAAGTATCTATATCCACAGTTATACGATTCCTATATCGACATAACCTGAAAGGCCGCTCAGCAAGGGAGAAGCCACTGCTCCAAAACCGCCATTAAACAGCCAGACTCCGGTTTGCAACTGCACATGGGGACAAAGATCGTACTTTTTGGAGAAATGTCCTCTTGTCTGATGAAACAAAAATAGAACTGCTTGGCCATAATGACCATCGTTATGTTTGGAGGAAAAGGGGGAGGCTTGCAAGTCGAAGAACACCATCTCAACCGTGAAGCACAGGGGTGGCAGCATCATGTTGTGGGGGTGCTTTGCTGCAGGAGGGACTGGTGCACTTCACAAAATAGATGGCATCATGAGGAGGACAATTATGTGGATATATTGAAGCAACATCTCAAGACATCAGTCAGGAAGTTAAAG
This sequence comes from Oncorhynchus clarkii lewisi, assembly GCF_045791955.1. Classification (NCBI taxonomy): domain Eukaryota; kingdom Metazoa; phylum Chordata; class Actinopteri; order Salmoniformes; family Salmonidae; genus Oncorhynchus; species Oncorhynchus clarkii. Next base: position 22,738,170 of record NC_092168.1, on the reverse strand, counting down.
CTTGGTCGCAAATGGGTCTTCCAAATGGACAATGACCCAAGCATACTTCCAAAGTTATGGCAAAGTGGCTTAAGGACAACAAACTCAATGTTTTGGATTGGCCATCACAAAGCCCTGACCTCAATCCCATAGAAACTTTGTGGGCAAAACTGAAAATGTGTGTGCGAGCAAGGAGGCCAACAAACCTGACTCCGTTACACCAGCTCTGTCATCGAGGAATGGGCAAAAATTCCCCCAACTTATTGTGGGAAGCTTGTGGAAGGCTACCCGAAACGTTTGACCCAAGTTGAACAATTTAAAGGCAATGCTACCAAATACTAATTGAGTGTATGTAAACTTCTGACCCACTGGGAATTTGATGAAAGAAATAAAAGCTGAAATCATTCTCTGCTATTATTCTGACATTTCACATTCTTAAAATAAAGTGGTGATCTTAACTGACCTAAGACAGGATATTTTTACTAGAATTAAACGTTAGGAATTGTGAAAGACTGAGTTGAAATGTTTTTGGCTAAGGTGTATGTAAACTTCCAACTTCAACTGTAAATACGCAATAAGCACACTATAATTTCAAAAATATGTATTGGCATATGGGCCTTACCACTTTACTTTGATCAAGTAGGGCAACAGAAGGTAGAAGGGATCTATTGGAGTTAAATACGGTAGTCTACCATCTGTTCAAATAAAAACATTTGGATCTTCAACCCCATTATTTACACCTTGTACTAAACCCATTAAGCTTACCTATCATTAGCCAAGTAAATCTCACTCCACTATGCTGATCACGCCAACGGAGTGGAGTGGAGACGAGTATGTGGCGAGAAAGACCAGAGTGGTGCAGCAGTCTAAGGCACTGCATCTCAGTGCAAGAGGTGTCACTACAGTCCCTGGTTTGAATCCAGGCTGTATCACATCCGGCCGTGATTGGGAGTCTCATAGGGCGACGCACAATTGGCCCAGCATCGTCCAGGTTTGGCTGGGGTAGGCCGTCAATGTAAATAATAATTTGTTCTTAACGGTCTTGCCTAGTTAAATAAAAGTTCAACTAAACATTTCAAATCACGTGGACTGTATTGCCAACTACATCAAGTCGCCAAAGGTCGATACTTGTAAAAACTTGTGTTCTTAAACCCTTACCATGTGGCTATGTTGGTCCTCCATGGCTGCGCATCTTTCTTTGTTGGCTGAAATTTATACTTTTAATGAAATGTTAATCAAATACAACCACTGACTGTTCCCTCATATCAACTGGGGGGGTCTAACGTTTTATTTATTGTCAGTCTATGAAAGTAGTTTGGCACGAATACAGGCAAACTGAAGTGTGTAGCAAATATTACAGTATGATTTGTTAAAGTGTTTAGTTAAATGCACATGCAGTTAGTATCTACTACATTTGATCTAGTTACATTTGTATCCACAGTGGGACGTTGCATGACGTCATCTTAAAGGCACATACTACAATAACAGAAATAGGCCTCTATACTGAAAAACAAATATAAACGCAACATGTAAAATGTTGGTTTCATGAGCTGAAATAAAAGATCTCTGAAAGTACTCACAAAAAGCTTATTTCTCAAATTTTGTGCAAATTTGTTTACATCCTGGTTAGTGGGCATTTCTCCTTTGCCAAAATAATCCATCCACCTGACAGGTGTGGCATATCAAGAAACTGCATGATCATTACACAGGTACACCTTCTACTGGGGACAATAAAAGGCCACTCTAAAATGTGCAGTTTTGTCACATAACACAATGCCCCAGATGTCTCAAGTTTTGAGGGAGCGTGCAATTGGCATGCTGACTGCACAAATGTCTACCAGAGCTGTTGCCAGAGAATTGAATGTTCATTTCTCTACCATAAGCCCCCTCCAATATCATTTTTGAGAATTTGGCAGTACGTCCAACCGGCCTCACAACCGCAGACCACATGTAAACACGCCAGCCCAGGACCTCCACATCCGGCTTCTTCACCTGTAGGATTTTCTGAGACCAGCCACCCAGACAGCTGATGAAACAGGAGTATTTCTGTCTGTATTAAAGCCCTTTTGTAGGGAAAAACTCATTCTGATTGGCTGGGCTGGCTTCTCAGTGGGAGGTCCCTGCTCCCCAATGGGTGGGCCTACGCCCTCCCAGGACCTCCCATGGTTGCGGCCCAACCCAGTCATGTAATATCCATAGATTAGGGCATAATGAATTTATTTCAATTGACAGATTTCCTTATATGAACTTTAACTCAGTAAAATCGTTGAAATTATTGTATGTTGTGTTAATATTGTTGTATATATTCTAAAAAGCACACACACACATTTTGTGTCAATATGTGGTGTTTGTTCTGCTTTTACCATGATTGGTCATAATTGCTTTAGTAATATTCTCACTGATTGAACATTTGAGTAAACAGCAGTTCATGCCTGTTAAATACTACAGTAAATTGAATGATCAAGGCGTTATATGCAAATACGATATTATGTGTTTTTGCTGTACGTTGGTTGTTATTAGTTACACTTATAGTTGTGACCAGTGGCACCTTAATGGCAGAGCACTCCAGATCATCTTGAGAAACAACACTTACAGTATAAACACGGAGAATGCCAAACATTAGGAACACCTTCCTAATATTGTGTTGCACCCCCCTTTGCCCTCAGAACAGCCTCAATTCTTTGGGGCATGGACTCTACAAGGTTTCGGAAGCATTCCACAGGGATACTGGCCCACCTCCTGAGGGGGAAGAGGCGCTGTCGCGCCTTCTTCACAACTGTGTGTGTGTGTGTGGGCCATTTTAAGTACTTTGTGATTTACTGACGTTGAGGGAGAGGTTGTTGTTCCGGTCCCACACTGCCATGTCACTGACCTCCTCCCTGTAGGCTGTTTCATCGTCACTGGTGATCAGGCCTACCATCGTTGTGTCGTCAGCAAACTTGATGATGGTGTTGGAGTTGTGTGTGACCTCTCAGTTGTGGGTGAACAGGGAGTACAGGAGGGGACTAAGCACACAACCCTGTGGGCCCCCCGTGTTGAGGGTCAGCATGGCAGAGGTGATGTTGCCTACCCTCACCACCTGGGAGCAGCCCGTCAGGAAGTCCAGGATCTAGTTGCAGAGGGAGGTGTTCAGTTGCAGGGTCCTAAGCTTAGTGATGAGTTTTTTTGGGTACTAGGGTGTTGTTACAGTATTCTCCCTGTACACCAAGTCAGAACCGTAGGATAAATAAGGGGGCATATAAGCACACAATAAAGACTCCTACAAATTTATCTTAAACAAGCTATAGGCTACATGTGCATGGCCAAGTCAGAACAGTAGGCTAAGTTATGAGGGGGAAAGGGACCAAATTATTAGGGTGAGGCACGTGCTACTAACAGCTTACTACACAACATAAACTTAGCATTACTTTCTTAGCTACAGTTTACATATCTCCCTGGTATTTTACATAATTTATGCAGCAGGATACAAGACATTTTTGGACTCACCTTGTTGTGCTGTGCTCACTTGAACAGGCAGTCCTTCTTGTGGGCACATTTTGCCATTAAAGTCTTGCATTCTCTGGTTTTATGGTGCTTTCAAGACAACTGGAAAATCAGAAAAAGTTGATGGAGGGTGTGGGGGGGTGCTCCCTCTGCTGTTTCCTGAAGTCCAGGATCATATCCTTTGTTTTGTTGACATTGAGTGAGAGGTTATTTTCCTGACATCACACTCCGAGGGCACTCACCTCCTCCCTGTAGGCCGTCTCGTCATTGTTGGTAATCAAGCCTACCACTGTATTATCGTCTGCAAACCTGATGATTGAGTTGGAGGTGTGCATGGCCATGCAGTCATGGGTGAACAGGGAGTAAAGGAGAGGGCTGAGAACGCACCCTTGTGGGGCCCCAGTGTTGAGGATAAGTAGAGTGGATATGTTGTTTCCTACCTTCACCACCTGAGGGCAGCCCATCAGAAAGTCCAAGACCCAACTGCACAGGGCGGGGTCGAGACCCAGGGTCTCAATTCTTACATACAGTTGAAGTCGGAAGTTTACATACACCTTAGCCAAATACATGTAAACTTAGTTTTTCACAATTCCTGACATTTAAGTAAATATTCCCTGTCTTAGGTCAGTTAGGATCTCCACTTTATTTTAAGAACGTGAAATGTCAGAATAATAGTAGAAATAATGCTTTATTTCAGATTTTAGGGCTTTGTGATGGCCCTAAAATCTTGACTTTGTTGTCCTTAAGCCTTTTTGCCACAACTTTGGAAGTATGCTTGGGTTGCTTCCAGTTGGAAGACCCATTTGTGACCAAGCTTTAACTTCCTGACTGATGTCTTGAGATGTTGCTTCAATATATCCACATAATTGTCCTCCTCATGATGCCATCTATTTTGTGAAGTGCACCAGTCCCTCCTGCAGTAAAGCACCCCCACAACATGATGCTGCCACCCCCGTTCTTCACGGTTGGGATGGTGTTCTTCGGCTTGCCAGCCTCCCCTTTTTCCTCCAAACATAACGATGGTCATTATGGCCAAACAGTTCTATTTTTGTTTCATCAGACCAGAGGACATTTCTCCAAAAAGTATGATCTTTGTCCCTATGTGCAGTTGCAAACCGTAGTCTGGCTTTTTTATGCGGTTTTGGAGCAGTGGTTCCTTCCTTGCTGAGTGGCATTTCGGATTATGTCGATATAGGTCTCGTTTTACTGTGGATATAGATACTTTTGTACCTGTTTCCTCCAGCATCTTCACAAGGTCCCTTACTGTTGTTCTGGGATTGATTTGCACTTTTTGCACCAAAGTCCGTTCCTCGTGTCTCCTTCCTGAGCGGTATTACGGCTGCGTGGTCCCACGGTGTTTATACTTACGTACTATGATGAACGTGGTACCTTCAGGCATTTGGAAATTGCTCCCAAGGATGAACTAGAAAAAAAAATCTGAGGTCTTGGCTGATTTATTTAGATTTAGTTTCAAGGTAGGCCTTAAAATACATCCACAGGAACACCTACAATTGACTCAAATGATGTCAATTAACCTATCAGAAGCTTCTAAAGCCATGACATACATTTCTGGAATTTTCCAATCTGTTTAAAGGCACAGTCAAGTTAGTGTATGTAAACTTCCGACCCACTGGAATTGTGATACAGTGAATTATTAGTGAAATAGTCTGTCTGTAAACAATTGTTGGAAAAATTATTTGTGTCATGCACAAAGTTGATGTCCTAACCGACTTGCCAAAACTATAGTTTGTTAACAAGAAATTTGTGGAGTGGTTGAAAAACGAGTTTCATTTGAACGTTCGCAGTCTTCCTAAAAATCATGACCACCTTGTTCATTGATTGTCTTCTCTGTCATGAATTTTCCATTGTTACTCTTTCAGAAACCATGTCTCCTTATAATGCTCTTCACCACTGTAGAACATCAAGAATGGGAGGAGGAGTCTATTATTGTTCATAAACATTTTCAATTCTTTGTAAGAAAAAAAAACTCGCTTACATCTGATAACATTAATGTTGAATCTGTAGTCAAGGAAATTCACAAATTCTGGTAGTTTCATTGATATCCTTTCATCAGCCTTGGATTTGATTAATAATGAAGATCAAATGTGTTTTCTATTGGGGGATTACAACATACTGTAAATGTATTTAAACGTGAGAACCACTCACTGACATCAGATTTTTTGTATCCCCTCGTCTGTAAGCCCACAAGACTGATCAATTCATCTGACACCCTTATTGGTAATATTTTTACAAATTATTTGAATAATGTGTCTAATACAGTTATACTTTATGCTGACATTTCTCATCACTTTCCAATTTTCCACTTCTCTTTTGCAGCTGGAAATTAACTAATTGGAATGATTAATAGCATTAAATTTAGAATATTTAACAAAGGTTATTGTGAGCCCTTTAAGATGTTGATAGATTATATTTAATGGGAAAATGTTTATAGTCAGGCCGATGTGGAGTCTGCTTACCAGACATTTCATTCATCTTTCAATTCTATATTTCACCATTGCTTTCTTTCCTTTAGTTAAACCTTGTAAGAGAGCAGCAGAAGTGTTTTGGAAACCTTGGTTTACAACGAGTCCAGTGGTGATTTTAGCAAGTAAATCTTGCTGAGGAAAACACAACCCTAAACAATACATGAATTGCACTATAACGATGACAAGCAGTACCCACAAACTGTTACAGGCTGACTACACCGCTCGTGTTGCAAAATACAATTATTATTCAATTATTGCACCCACACTTCATGTGCGCGCCAACTAGCGTCTGCTTTACCAAGGGCTAAAATAGAAGTCAGTTCTATTTCTGATGCAGATCGCGCTGCAAGTCCTGCCTCTCCCATCACCTCATTGGTTTATAGAAGTGAGCAAGTGCAAGCTAGCTAGCTAAATTGCCATAAATGTTTAATGCTTTTCGACCTGTCCCCAATTAATATAATTGGTTCAGAGTTTGTTTTGATATTTTAACCTGTGTGTCGTGATTGCGTTTGGTGTGGGGGGACAAAATACATTTATGCACAATGGCGCATGCGCTCAGCCAGTTTGGATTCCGTGTTAGGGCCTATATAAAGCTGGCCCAACAGCAGAGCTTTCTTTCCAGCGCAATGGAGTGAATCCTTACCACTACACTTGGCTATCAGTGGAGACTAGTCTGGCAGCGAAACAATTCATTCAGCCTCGTTTACTGCCTTTTTTTGAAACATAGCTGATATGGCTTGCTTAAACCAATGTGGTTTCTACTGACAATTGAGATGTACAAACTATGGCATAAAGGAACGATGAGCGAATAAGAGACAATCCGTAATTTCGATTAAGACATGAGCGCGCTAAGATGGACGTAGTCAATATAACTGTTCAGCACTTTTGAAATGTACAGCGTTAGCATGCAGAACATGGGCTACTCTTAAAGTATTTTCCCTGTAGACCAAGTCAGAACCGTAGGATAAATAAAGGGGGCATATAAGCAGATAATGAAAGCTCTTGAAATATTAGATGATGCCATTTCTCTTAAAACAGGTTATGGGCTACATTTGCACCACCGAGTCAGAACAGTAACGTGAGGTGAAAATAGACCAAATAATTAGGGTGAGGCACATGGGCTACTAACATACACTTAGTATTACTTTCTTAGCTACAGTATACATATCTCACTGGCATATTACATCATTTAGGGAGCAGCATATAAGACATTTTTGGACTCACCTTGTTGTGATGTGCTCACTTGAACAGGAAGGTGGTCCTTCGTGGGCAAATTTTATCATCAAAGAAAGAGAAAGATTTACAATTCCGATTTGGATGACCGTTCAAAACATATGATCCCAGTCTGAGCTCGTATATATTCTCGACTTACCAGTTGCCATGCTTGCGGTTAGCCACTGTCACCAAACCACTCAATGTTGAATTTGTGATTTTCAACTTGTTGTGTTATGTTATGGCCAATGGTCGATGAGCACCGATACGTTTTATATATAATTTATCTTCATTATTTCTCTTCATATGACAAGGATTAAAAACGATTTGTCAGTAGATTGTCGACTTGATTCCTGATGATGACTGCTAGTTAAGATTTTGAAAGTGAGATGTTTACATGGTCAGTCCAATAAAAGCTACTGTACATATAACGTGATTTTACTTTATTTTATCTGTGGCCAATGACCTTGAGCCTTCTTGGAAGGGCACTACTAATTCAACTTTATGGCAGGATGCAGAGGGCTAAAATGTACGATGTATACACTTACTAAGGACTGGTGACGTAGTGGTGATGTAGTTTCCCCCATGCGTGACAGAACACTGAGCCAATCACGGCACAACACTCCTATTTTCTGCTGGCTTGCCCCACCATCACAGAAAGCACTGAGCTAGTCTGAAACACCTGCATTTGGAGCTGCCTTACTCAAGAAAACAAAAAAGAGGCCATGTTTGTATGCAGCTTTATTAACTCAATAATATATATATTTTTTTTACATTGTTTGCAAACCGATATGTGACTTGTATTAATGCCAAAATAACATGCAAAACAGGCAAACTTTTATTTTTTTGTTTCCTTTTTTGCTAAGAATGTGGGCCTGCCCCACCTGCCCTGAATGATGGGTCGCCGCTGAACGGGTCTCAAAAAATCTGCTGTTCAAAAAATAAGTTGTATAAAAAGTTTCTCACAAATCCCTCTCCCCTGAATTCCGCAAATTCCAAAAAGTATAAGAACAAATTTACTCACCTACTTAGGATATCCCCAAAAATATATTTTACAAAAAAATTACAAGAATTCTTAAATAATATAAAATCAACTTGGAAAATCATCAATCATCTGTTGGATAAGAAAAGGGCAGCTACAGTCGTGGCCAAAAGTTTTGAGAATGACACAAATATTAAAATCCACAAAGTTTGCTGCTTCCGTGTCTTTTTTGTCAGATGTTACTATAGAATACTGAAGTATAATTACAAGCATTTCATAATAGTCAAAGGTTTTTTTGCCAATTACATGAAGTTGATGCAAAGAGTCAATATTTGCAGTATTGACCCTTCTTTTTCAAGACCTCTGCAATCCGCCCTGGCATTCTGTCAATTAACTTCTGGGCCACACCCTGACTGATGGCAGCCCATTATTGCATAATCAATGCTTGGAGTTTGTCAGAATGTGTAGTTTTTCTTTGTCCACCCACCCGCCTCTTGAGGATTGACCACAAGTTCTCAAGAGGATTAAGGTCTGGGGAGTTTCCTGGCCATGGACCCAAAATATCGATGTTTTGTTCCCCGGGCCACTTAGTTATCACTTTTGCCTTATGGCAAGGTGCTCCATCATGCTGGAAAAGGCATTGTTCGTCATCAAACTGTTCCTGGATGGTTGGGAGAAGTTGCTCTTGGAGGATGTGTTGGTACCATTCTTTATTCATGACTGTGTTCTTAGGCAAAATTGTGAGTGAGCCCACTCCCTTGGCTGAGAAGCAACCCCACACATGAATGCTCAGGATGCTTTACTGTTGGCATGACACAAAACGGATGGTACCTTGTCTTCTCCGGACAAGCTTTTTCCCGGATGCCCCAAACAATCGGAAAGGGGATTCATCAGAGAAAATGACTTTACCCCAGTCATCAGCAGTCCAATCCCTGTACCTTTTTCAGAATATCAGTCTGTCCCTGATGTTTTTCCTCTAGAGAAGGGGCTTCTTTGCTGCCCTTCTTGACACCAGGCCATCCTCCAAAAGTCTTCACCTCACTGTGCATGCAGATGCACTCACACCTGCCTGCTGCCATTCCTGAGCAAGCTCTGTACTGGTGGTGCCCTGATCCCGCAGCTGAATCCACTTTAGGAGACAGTCCTGGCGCTTGCTAGACTTTCTTGAGCACCCTGAAGCATTCTTCACAAAAATTTAACCGCTCTCCTTGAAGTTCTTGATGATCCAATAAATGGTTGATTTAGGTGCAATCTTACTGGCAGCAATATCCTTGCCTGTGAAGTCCTTTTTGTGCAAAGCAATGATGACGGCACGTGTTTCCTTGCAGGTAGCCATGGTTGACAGAGAAAGAACAATGATTCCAAGCACCACCCTCCTTTTGAAGCTTCCAGTCTGTTATTTGAACTCAATCAGCATGACAGAGTGATCTCCAGCCTTGTCCTCGTCAACACTCACACCTGTGTTAACGAGAGAATCACTGACATGATGTCAGCTGGTCCTTTTGTGGCAGGGCTGAAATGCAGTTGTCACGCTCTGACGCTCTTAAATATCTCTGTTTTCTATATATTTTGGTTAGGTCAGGGTGTGACTAGGGTGGGTACTCTAGGGTTTTTGTATGTTTAGGGTTTTTGTAGGTCTAGGGTTTTTGTATATCTATGTTGGCCTGATATGGTTCCCAATCAGAGACAGCTGTTTATTATTGTCTCTGATTGGGGATCATATTTAGGCAGGCAATTTTCCCACTTTCTGGTGTGGGATCTTGACTATGTGTAGTTGCCTGTCAGCGCTAGATTGTATAGCTTCATGTTTAGTTTGTTCGGTGTTCATTCTTTTAATAAAGAGAATGTATGCATACCACGCTGCACCTTGGTCCGATCCTTTCAACAAACATGACAGCAGTGGAAATGTTCTTTGGGGATTCAGTTCATTTGCATGGCAAAGAGGGACTTTGCAATTAATTGCAATTCATCTGATCACTCTTCATAACATTCTGGAGTATATGCAAATTGCCATCATACAAACTGAAGCAGCAGACTGAAAATGTACATTTGTTATCATTCTCAAAACGTTTGGCCACGACTGTACAATTATTCGATCACAATGTATTGTTGTAAATTAGACCTATCTTGATGTTATTTTATGTGAATTTATTAACTTTTTGTGAGTGTGGGTTCCTCTCTGTGAATGAAAATTGACAAAACTAATGCAAATCCCTTGGATTGAGAAAACATTGAGGGACATTTCCCTTCTCTGATTCAACTAGATGTTGGAACATATCTGATTCAGTTTGATCCACCTGATGTAATGGTGATGGAGGTAATCAGTAACTTAAAGATATCAGCAGCAGGTCATGATGAGATTGGTGCCTCTTTGGTGAAATCAGTGTCTTCCTCGATTACTGAGCCTCTAATGTACAGTATACATGTATCTTCACCAAATCTATGCCAATTAAAGACTAGAAAATTGGCAAGGGGATCCTAGATCTTTTACAAATTATTGCCTAATATCTGTACTTCCATGTTTTTCTAAAAATCCTAGAAAAATTGTTGAATAAGAGAATGTTGAAACATTTAAATCAACACTGTATTCTATATGAGCACCAATATGGTTTTCGTAAAAACTACTCCACAGATATGGCTCTTTTGCAACTTGTGGATAAAATCTTTACAGCCCTTAACAACGATGAATACACTCTCGGCATCTTTTTAGATTTATCCAAAGCCTTTGACACGGTTGATCAAGAAATATTACTTTCAATTTGCTTTATTGCGGTTTTCATGATTATACGTACACTACATTACCAAAATGATGGACACCTGCTCGTCGAACATCTCTTTCCAAAATCATGGCCATTTATATGGAGTTGCTCCCCCCTTTGCTGCTATAACAATCTCCACTCTTCTGGGAAGGCTTTCCACTAGATGTTGGAACATTGCTGCGGGGACTTGCTTTCATTCAGCCACAAGAACATTAGTGAGGTCGGGCACTGATGTTGGGTGATTAGGTCTGGCTGACAGTCGGCATTCCAATTCATCCCAACGGTGTTCAATGGGGTTGAGGTCAGGGCTATGTGCAGGCCAGTCAAGTTCTTTCACACTGATCTTGACAAACCCTTTCTGTATCGATCTCGCTTTGTGCACGGGGGCATTGTCATGCTGAAACAGGAAAGGTCCTTCCCCAAACTGTTGCCATAAAGTTGGAAGCACAGAATCGTCTGGAATGTCATTGTATGCTGTAGCATTAAGATTTCCCTTCACTGGAACTAAGGGGTCTAGCCCGAACCATGAAAAACAGCCCCAGACCATTATTCCTCCTCCACCAAACTTTACTCTTGGCACTATGCATTGGGGTAGGTAGTGTTCTCCTGGCATCCGCCAAACCCGGAATCGTCCGTCGGACTGTCAGATGGTGAAGTGTGATTCATCACTCCAGAGAACGCATTTCCACTGCTCCAGAGTCCAATGGCAGCAAGCTTTACACCACTCCAGTCGATGCTTTGCATTACGCATTGTGATCTTAGGCTTGTGTGCGGCTGCTCGGCCATGGAAACCCATTTCATGAAGCTCCCAAAGAACAGTTATTGTGCTGACATTGCTTCCAGAGACAGCTTCGAGACAGTGAGACAGTGTTTCAACCAAGGACAGATGATTTTTACACGCTACAAGCTTCAGCTCTCACCAGCCCCGTTCTGTGAGCTTGTGTGGCCTACCACTTTGCGGTTGAACTGTTGTTGCTCCTAGACGTTCCCAATTCACAATAACAGCACTTAGAGTTGACTGGGGAAGCTCTATCAAAGCAGAAATTTGACGAACTGACTTGTTGAGCTCTTCAGTATAGGCCATTCTACTGCCAATGTTTGTCTATGGAGATTGCATGGATGTGTGCTCCATTTTATACACCTGTCAGCAACTGGTGGGGATGAAATAGCAGAATCTACTAATTTGAAGGGTTGTCCACATCATTTTGTATATACAGTGCATTCGGAAAGTATTCAGACCCCTTGAATTTTTCCACATTTGGTTACGTTACAGCTTTATTCGAAAGTTGATTTAAAAAAATGTTCCTCATGTACACAACATACCCCATAATGACAAACTGTAAACATGTTTTTAGAAATGTTTGCAAATTTATTGAAAATATAAAACAGAAATACCTTATTTACATAACTATTCAGACCCTTTGCTATAAGACTTGAAATTGAGCTCAGGTGCATCCTGTTTTCATTGACCATCCTTGAGATGTTTAACTTGATTGGAGTCCCCCTGTGGTAAATTCAATTGATTGGACATTATTTGGAAAGGCACACACCTGTCTATATAAGGTCCCACAATTGACAGTGCAAGTCAGAGCAAAAACCATGCCATAAGGTCGAAGGAATTGTCCGTAGAGCTCCGAGACAGGATTGTGTCGAAGCACAGAACTGGGGAAAGGTACCAAAAAATGTCTACAGCATTGAAGGTCCCCAAGAAAACAGTGGTCTCCTTCTTTCTTAAATGGAAGAAGTTTGGAACCACCAAGATTCTTCCTAGAGCTGGCCGCCCGGCCAAACTGAGCAATCGGGGGAGAAGGTCCTTTGTCAGGGAGGTGAACAAGAACCCAATGGTCACTCTGACAGGGCTCCAGAATTCCTCTGGGGAGATGGGATAACTTTCCTTAAGGACAACAATCTCTGCAGCACTCCACCAATCAGGCCTTTATGGTAGAGTGGCCAGAAGGAAGCCACTCTTGAGTAAAAGGCACATGACAGCTCGCTTGAAGTTGGCCAAAAGGCACCTAAAGGACTCTCAGACCATGCGAAACAAGATCATTTGGTCTGATGAAACCAAGATTGAACTCTTTGGTCTGATTGCCACGCGTCATGTCTGGAGGAAACTTAGCCCTATCCATACGGTGAAGCATGGTGGTGGCAGCATCATGCTGTGGGGATGTTTTTCAGCAGCAATGACTGGGAGACTAGTCGGGATTGAGGGAAAGATGAATGGAGCAAAGTACAGAGAGATCCTTGATAAAAACCTTCTCTAGAGCGCTCAGGACCTCCGACTGGGGCAAATGTTCACCTTCCAACAGTACAATGACCCTAAGCACACAGCCAAGACAACGTAGGAGTGGCTTCGGGACAAGTCTCTGAATGTCATTGAGTGACCCAGCCAGAGCCCGGACATGAACCTGATCGAAGATCTCAAAATAGCTGTGCAGCGATGCTCCCCATCCAACCTGAAGGAGCTTTAGAGGATCTGCAGATAATAATGTGGGAAACTCCCCAAATACATGTGTGCCAAGCTTGTAGTAACATACCCAAGAAGACTCGAGGCTGTAGTCGCTGTCAAAGGTGCCTCAACAAAGTCCTGAGTAAAGGGTCTGAATACTTACGTAAATGTGATATTTTTTTTTTTTTTTACCTGTTTTGCTATGTAGATTGATGAAGGGGAAAAACTATTTAATCCATTTTAGAATAAGGCTGTAACAAAATGTGGAAAAAGTCAAGCGATCTGAATACTTTCTGATTGCACTACATAGTGTATCGATTTTTTAAAGCTTATATTGATGCACAGGTGTGTCCATAGACTCTTGATGATTAAAATCCTGACTAAAATCCCTAATTAATAAAATGAGATACATTTCGTTGTGGGACTTACTGCAGAGCTTGTTGTAGCAGTTGCACACTGATGTCACTAGATGGCGTCAGAAAATCATGAAGATAGGGCCTGGAGGCTGGAACTGCTTTAAAGGGACAATTGGCAGTTGCTACATACATTTTTTTACTTGAAATTGAAATGAATTATATGTACATATTAATTCTTGAAGAATATAACTTGTAAATACCTCATGAGCTTACTTTAACTGTCGTACCACCATCAGAACCCAAAATATAAGCTTGTTTTACTCCAATGTTTGTAAACAAATGTTGATATCATAGATGGTCAGTCCTTGCATTCATAGCTCTGTTCATGAATTTGACAGTGATTGCATTTCTCCATCCCTCAGCTTTTTACTCATCCCTCAACTTTTTACAGGAACAGAGGCGCTTTGTTATTGTTTCAACTGCTGATTGGCCCTTTAAGAAATGTGTGCATCGTTATATAAAGGACATAACGTTGAATCTGTCAACACAGACATGTTGTAAGGCGATTGTTCTTCATTATTTTAAAGTTATCCTACCTCTTACAATTCTACCATTAGTTCTTCTGGACCTTTATCACTTCATTTTGGACTCCTCGGCCCTCAAAAGATGACACCTGCACATGCACTCACATTGAGAGAGAGAAAGAGAGAGAGAGAATACATGGATGTTTCATACATTAGACGTATCTCCCAGTGGGATTCCTGTGAGTCACTTGTTTTTTGTTCCTTCACTGTTCAGTCTGATAAATAAGCCTGTGTGTTTCCTCCTCAGTTTGTTTATCCCAGCTGGCGTACTGCCTCTCTTTAGAACAGCTGGTCTCTCTTATGTTCATCCTTATCAGCCAGTTCCTGAGGATAAAGTGTTGCCTCTGTTTGGCTCTGTGACTTGAAGATGATATCATGCTTGAACACTCATATAGGGAGATGGAGAAAAAAGTGAATACAGAGTAAATCAGAGTGTGTGTGTGTGTGTGTGTGTGTGTGTGTGTGTGTGTGTGTGTGTGTGTGTGTGTGTGTGTGTGTGTGTGTGTGTGTGTGTGTGTGTGTGTGTGTGTGTGTGTGTGCGTGTGCGTGTGTTCATGTACAATATGTGTGTGTACTTTTGATCAAGTGCTTACTTAGCACATTTGTGTTTACTAGTTTGTCTCAGCTTAGCTAAAGTGCGGGTGCCTCTGGCATGTTTCTAAGGCTCCTGTGTCATGTTGATCTCTCTGTCCTAGATGCGCTCATAGTACAGCCCATTAACAAGACTCTAATTAGCTTATGTTGCTAACAAGGAGGGGAGGGAAGGGCTGTGTATACCGGGTGACCAGTGGCGCTTTGAAGCACCGCCATTGTGTCTATGGGGCGGAATGCAGCGCACTGAAAACCTACCACAGCTAGGCGTACATCTGAGCCAAGGAGCTAGATATGGCTCAATTTCCTCGTCTCCATCTGTCTCTCTGGCTTTTTCTTTCCTTCCATTGTGTTATTTGTCTCACTGATCCTCTCTTCATCTAGTTCTCAATGTGGCCCATCAGGGTTTCACAACTTTCCCTCGCATTTCCCATCTTTTTTGTTTGTTCTTTCTCTGCAGCTCTGCGTCCCTCTCACCTAAGGCATCTGGGCCAATTACGGTGAATTGAATGGCACACGCACAGTAGGAGAGAGTGGGGTAGGTTGAGCCATTTTTCAATTCAGCATCACCACATCAAAGGAAATATAGTATTGTTTCTAACAAAGATATCTACATATAAATTATTTCAGGATGTTGTTTATTCCTGGAAATATGTACAACATTACAGTTTTAAAAACAAAGTGTTTTTTTGGCACAACTTACCCCTGGTATTGGGTAAGATAAGCCACCTACACATTTCTGTACTGAAACATAATTGAACACAATCA
Source organism: Oncorhynchus clarkii lewisi (assembly GCF_045791955.1). Classification (NCBI taxonomy): domain Eukaryota; kingdom Metazoa; phylum Chordata; class Actinopteri; order Salmoniformes; family Salmonidae; genus Oncorhynchus; species Oncorhynchus clarkii. The sequence goes on along the minus strand of NC_092168.1, from coordinate 22,722,521 downwards.
CAATCACTTTTAAGATAGGCCTTTTGTTACCTCATATCCCAGCGATTAATGCTTTGCATTACGCCTAGGAAGAAAACACTTCAATTTGCTCAACTTACCCCATGGCCATTGATGACTTACTGATGACATCCAACCAGAACCTGAACAAGAGCAGGCCAAACTATCCCTCTCAGCACTGCCTTCACTGCGACAAAATGCAAACGCCTTCCGTTTGAGTTATGTTATAATTCTTTGACTTACTGCAAGGCAAACATTTGGACTATATTAGCCCACACAGTTACAAGGATGCACTTTTATGCTAGGTATAAGACCTCATATTGAAACTTATAGAGACTCCAACTATTTAATTTTTTACATAACATTAATTTAACTTTATTTAACCAACTGATGTATAGAGCAATCTTAAAATGATCTAATTTGCTTTAGAAACAACCATCATGAAACCTCTCTCACAATAAATTCATTTGACTTGGTGAAAATCCGTTTTTTTGGACCAAACTTACTTACCACTTTTTCCATGTTGTTTCTTCCTTCACTTACTCCATGAAATGATGACCTCTTCCTAAATATTTGGTCAAGTGACTCATTTTGTGTATGGTGTCCTAGATAAAAGGGTGGCTCGACTTATTCCACTCACCCTACTGCACTTAAATCCATGCTAAATACAGTAATAATACCCCTCTGTTCTGCCCTGGACATAACATACTGTGGCATTAAACCCTCACACAAAACCACATTAGCCCTTTGATTGTAATTCTATTGATGTGTTGATGGATTATGGTCTGTGACAGACATAGAGATCTAGGTTGAAATATGTGGATTACATGTTTTATGGCCCAGAGAGATGCACATTAAGCAGAGCTGGGTTCAAATAGTATTTGTTTTCTTTCAAATATTTGTAGCATTTGATTCAGCCTGCCTGGAGAGAAGGCTGGGCAGGGTTTGCACTTTTTGTATTCTTCCATTGGTTCCATTGCGCAAGGCGAGCTCAGTCCAGCGCAGCTAAAGTATTTGAAATAAAATATGAATTGAACCGAGGTCTGATATGGAGGTGGGATATTGAGCAGCCAGACAGACAAAATAGTGAATGAAAGCATTCTTTCAGTAGGTCCAAAAGACAGTTATTGGGTCCGGGGGGGGGGGGGGGGGGGGTTCTCTCTTAGTGAGAACAATAACAGCCTTTCTGACTGAGGATGGCACCAGAGGACGATAGACAGCAGAGGTCTCTGTCTTCCACATGCACACAAGAACAAAGTGGCTCTAAATTTAGATCTGGTTCGGGGTTAGAGTGGGCCCAGACGACTAGTGTGGGCTACTCCCCTCTTCCTCAAACCTCTGCTCTCTCCTTCAACCATACAGCTACAAAGAAGCACAATGTCATGGAAACACTCTTTCTTACTTACTCACTCACTTTCTTTCTGTTTTATTTTCTTTCTTTCTCACTCTATCCCTTCCTAATTTTGGGCTAGTGGTGGGGGGTGGGGGACCACACCCCAGTGAACCGCTCATCTCCATAAGTCCTGCGTCCCCGTTCCATTCAGAGCCCAGCGAAGCATTACTCAGATGAGTTCTTTATTGCTCTGGTTACAGTTAATGCCTCGGACCTCCCTGGAGTTGTCCTCCTCAATCATACCAAGTAGAGGGGGCTGCTGCATCTGTCCACAGCCCCCCCCCCCCCCCCCACCCCACCCTCCCCACTACTGGCCTTCTGTGGTCTGTCTACTGGCCCTGCTATGAGGCGTTTGGGGAAGGAGGGAGAGTTTGGGCAGGATGTGGTCTGAAGAGGGTAGACAGCGTTTACCCCTGGGGTTCATACTACTGTCATACAGGAAGCTATGTGGCCTCCTGTAAAGTCTAACAGTTTGTCTCAAATGGGCAACACATCTCTGGTCAAAAGTAGTACACTATTTAGGTAATATATAAGTGTGTGTGTTTATTTAATGCTCAGCTACAAAAGATTCTGAAGTAGGTTGTGTATCCCCTCATGAATGTTTTATGTGCCTCTCTCTCACACACACACACACACACACACACACACACACACACACACACACACACACACACGTGAAGAATTCCCCCTTGGCAGCAGAAACCTCTGAGTCACCATCCGGGTTTCCCTTCCTTTCTCTTCCAAATATGGGAGGGAGTAGGAAGGAAGAGCAGGAAGCGGAAGGCGGAGTGGAACCCCTTTGTGATGTCAGAACATTCTAACAGCAGGATTAAAACGACCTCACGATCCCACTGCCAGTAAAGACACACCACACCGGAGGAAAGAATTCCTGGCAATCATAATGGCATTCCCTGTAGTATAGCACTAATGTCTAAACTCTCTACTGGACACACACAAACACACACATACACCTCCCCTTCCCTTTTGGTCTTTGCACCAGAAAAAAAACCTCTTCCCGTAAAATATCTTGACATTTTTCCCTCATGTTGTCCCTCCAGACATTGACCAGTTATTCCCAGCATCACTCTCTCTATGGGAGAGCAAAGGACAAATGGTATTACTTCACATCCTTATTGGAGTTTGTCTGTCCTTCCGTCCATCCATCAGTCTCCTTCTCTCCCGCGTTAATTGTGTGAAGGTGGAACAGGTCTGGGTTCATAATATTCTGTATGTTAGAATGAGTAGTTTGATGACAGTTGCATAACCATTGACCATGACTTCCAACACTTTGGGGCCCTCAAAGAGTGTTGTCTGCCCCACAAAGGAGCTCCGCCGCTTGGGTAAATCGTCACAGATAGCCCCCATGCCCTGGCCCCTTTTTCCCTCCTCTCCTCTTCTCTCTGTCCTGCCATATAAAAGTCTCGCATCACAGAGTACAGCAACCCCCCATCACCGCTATTCCCAACCCTAATTACTGTTTACCAGGAATGAGGTCCACACACTCATGCTCTCTCTCTCCCTAGCTCTCTCTCTCTCACACATGCACACACATGCACACACACACACACACACAACTCGCTGGTCTCTGAGGAACTGTGGATCTGATGTAGTAATTACATCTGTGGACCACTAGACTACCATGACCCACAGACGGCTCCAAGTCTTTCTGCTGGCAGAAATTAGAGACTGTTCAGCAAACGCACTGAGATGTAATTAAAACAAACACTCATCAAGCGGAAATGTGTGGACATGTGTGTGTTTATTTATGAGAGCCCAGGCCGCTAGGGCACCAGTGTCGTCTTTGGTCTCCAAGGTCAGATGTGTAGCACGACAGTGGTGCTAGAGCTTAGAGGTAGTACAGTAGTGGAAGTTGTTCACGAAAGTTCAATCAGGAAAGCTGGTCTGAATGCTCATTTGACTTCAGCAAGTCAGCATAACATAATTAACTTGGTTTCCTATTATACAGGCATAGTGGGAATGAATGCAAACGTATCATCATCATCATAGTGTCTTGCTTCTTCTCCTCTTTCCTATTAGCCACAAGTGGAATGTTATTTACCTTATAGCCTATAAGCACGGCACAATAATGGACATTCCTCATGATTGCTGTTCAACCACTCTTGAAATTATCACCTTCCTCTCTCTCAACCAATGGGTGTAAATCTTGGGATGTATTTATATGTCCTCTCACTTGCTGTTTTTCAGCAGCAGTTGTCAAGTCATGTCAAACGAAATCTCCCAAATCAATCTACACCCCACTCCCAGCAGGCGATCCAGGTGATTCCTCCACGACTAGGTTTCCCTGAGTAGAAGTAGAGAATTGCCATTAGGCAAGTGGACCATTTGACAATGCTCAACTTCTGGGAATCCTGGATGAGAAGGGAATTCACAGTGGTTCCAGGCATTTCCAGCATGAGCTCCTCACAACTGGCTACAAATGTACTCGGCTCATTTCTGCACTCTCAGACAACGGTATTCCTTTCTCAAGAGAAGAGGACGTTTTTCCCCAGAGTGGAGAAAAGGCTCAAGAAATCGGCATCACCTGCGAAGGGGAAATTCCAAGACGCGGGACTATGGGCGTCTCCGAACAGGCTGGTCCTTCCGCCTCTCCCCATGCCACTCTTCAGCCACCTCCACCACATCCATCCAGGCCCTTCTCGAGCTGCCGCAACCAACGACCCGGAGCTGGCAGGAATCTATTGTGGTAGCGTTTAGCATTCACCGCAATATTTTGCTCCATGTTTACCACCAGGAGAAGAGAGCTTGATAAATTACACCTCTAAGATTTGCGGCTGTGGTTTGCCGTCATTCCACGTTGATATATAATATAATTCATGTCAGCCTTCAGATCTGTTCAGATTTTTCGTAAATGCTCCTTTTCATGGATAGTCTCTCGAGGCTATGAACGGGGAACATTTCACCATATGGGCTTTCTTTACATCCGTGATTCATATTCCCTATCATGAATGTAATGTAATCATGATTGATTATTAGCCTACTCAGAACTTCTTTAATAAAACTTCTATAAGAACACATGTTGTGCTTCCCGCACTCTCACCAGTAGTACTAACTTCCTGTTTTGCAATGCCTGAAGTAAATGCCAATAACAATTAACGGTGCGCACTCTAGTGTCAAGGGGGGCAAAATCCACAACATTACAATACATTTTTCACTATGGCTGTTTGCTGAACAACATGTTGTCTTGCGTCAGAAACTTTCTTTCGCAGGGAGCGCACTGAGTTATTTCCAATATCGCTGTCCTCTGCATGGACAAGGGTGCATATCTGCTGCTGGTAGTGGCTCCCAAGTATAATTCATGATAAGCCTATTTATTTGACAATATTCATCTTAACTTAATGGTCACTTCATTCTTAAGTTCTGCACACAATGCATAGGCATAGTCATTTTAATATAACCTCCATTGTAACGGCTATCGTGCCTGCACAAATCAATACAATCAAATGTTATTTTCCTATGAATAGGATGGATGCGGTGTAAGCTTCACAGTTAAATGAAATGCTTATTGTGGCAATCGTATTCACTCATCGGGCTATGGCAATTTTTATCATGTCATGTTGATCTAGCAGGAATCTATCGCATGTCTAGGATTTATGTTTCAGGTGTGTAGTCCACGGGCCTACTGTAGCCCACGGGCCTACTCTTTCCCCCTAATGTGTGGTGCTGTTTCCTCTCCCCTCGCTTTCACTCTCTTCTCTCTATTAGAGCTCTGATACCCTACCCAAGCTTGACGGGCCCAGACACTATACACCTGGTTAGGGGCTGGGTAGAGCCTGTTTTTTTTCATCAATAACTAGGGTATGAGCAGGGCTCGGGTATCACTGAATTGATCACTAACAATTTTGAAGCTGAGCCATTTTCTCATGCTCTGCTGCGCAGTAAAGTGATGATTAAGATCATAACATGGTGTCAAAGGTGCTTCAACCTTGTCAAATATAATACAGGAGAGATTATTTCACAGAAAATAATGTTCCTTGAGTTTTGTCAGAGTTTAGAGTGACAAAACATAGCTAACAGTTAACTGCTCTCTCATGTCTTGTCACTGAGCAGAACAGCCCCAACGGAGACAAGGTTATAGATACACACGGACTCAGAGCCAACATGAGCAGAGCGCATGCAAATGTGAGCTGTGCACAGGGAACGAGTGACAGACAGAGAGGAGCAGCTAATGGATTTAGAGAAGTTATTTTGGGTTTCGGGCAGAGCAATCGGGCCTGGGTATGGTAGCGCCTGAACATTGCAGGCATGGGTAGGGCAAGGGCTTAAAATTAATGCCCGTACAGGGCTCTACTCTCTATGAATTCTATTAGAATGTTGGAACGCCATATAACCCAGGCTCGTCTTTCATGGCCGTGCCCCGTCGTGTTAACTCCAATCCACTGTTCTACACAGGCTGATTGCTGCCGTACTGTTCACAGCTAAACTCAGCTAAAAAAATAAACATCCTCTCAACTGTCAACTGCGTTTATTGTCAGCAAACTTAACATGTGTAAATATTTGTATGAACATAAGATTCAACAACTGAGACATAAGCTAAACAAGTTCCATGTGACTAACAGAATGGAATAATGTGTCCCTGAACAAAGGGCCAGTCCAAATCAAAAGTAACAGTCAGTATCTGGTGTGGCCACCAGCTGCATTAAGTACTGCAGTGCATCTCCTCCTCATGGACTGTACCAGATTTGCCAGTTCTGGCTGTGAGATGTTACCCCACTCTTCCACGAAGGCACCTGCAAGTTCCCGGACATTTCAGGGGGGAATGGCCCTAGCCCGTACCCTCCGATTCAACAGGTCCCAGACGTGCTAAATGGGATTGAGATCCGGGCTCGTCACTGGCCATGGCAGAACACTGACATTCCTGTCTTGCAAGAAATCACGCACAGAATGAGCAGTATGGCTGGTGGTATTTTCATGCTGGAGGGTCAGGTCAGGATGAGCCTGCAGGAAGGGTACCACATGAGGGAGGAGGACGAGTCGCAAAACAGCGACTCGTCAGTGAAGAGCACTTTTTTGCCAGTCCTGTCTGGTCCAGCGGCGGTGGGTTTGTGCCCATAGGCAACATTGTTGCCGGTGATGTCTGGTGAGGACCTGCCTTTCAACAGGCCTAGAAGCCCTCAGTCTAGCCTCTCTCAGCCTATTGCAGACAGTCTGTTACACGTGGTCTGCCACTGCGAGGACGATCAGCTGTTCGTTCTGTCTCCCTGTAGCACTGTTTTAGGCGTCTCACAGTACAGACATTGCAATTTATTGCCCTGGTCACATCTGCATTCCTCATGCCTCCTTGCAGCATGCCTAAGGCACGTTCACGCAGATGAGCAGGGTCCCTGGGCATCTTTCTTTTGGTGTTTTTCAGAGTAAGTAGAAAGGCTTCTTTAGTGTCCTAAGTTTTCATAACTGTGACAATAATTGCCTACCGTCTGTAAGCTGTTAGTGTCTTAACAACCGTTCCACAGGGGCATGTTCATTAATTGTTTATGGTTCATTTTACAAGCATGGGAAACAGTGTTTAAACCCTTTACAGTGAAGATCTGTGAAGTTATTTGGATTTTTACAAATAATCTTTGAAAGACAGGGTCCTGAAAAGGGGACGTTTATTTTTTTGCTGAGTTTATATGGTTGCATAGGAGGGGACTCAAATTAAGATGATCCCAAGAGCAGCTTGTCGAACGGCCTCGCCGACACTCCCTCGCCGACACTCCCTTGCCAGCGTTCATGGATTGGTTTTGTATAATAATCAGAGACAACATGTTTCTTAATGTCCGTAAGCATAGTCATTCATACTTGACAGTAAGTTTCAGAGATTTTACTGTTCATATAAAGAAATCAGTCAATTTAAATTAATAAATTAGGCCCTAATCTATGGATTTCACATGACTGGGAATACAGTGTCATGCTCCATCACACTGTCGACAGCCCCAGTAGCCGGATCTTTCACTGGCGTGCCAGGATAAATCGGGAGGTGACAGGGTGCAGCAAGGTAAGCATTCTGTTGCTTTCACCAGTGTAATTCAAATCTAGGATTAAGGAAGGAAGGAAGGATGTATTGAAACAGGCCCACGTGTGTTACTGTTGGAGTTCTCTCTCCTTCTCCCTCTCTCTATAGGATGACGTCTTCTCTCAGAGGCATCCAGTCCCTTGCCCGTCTGAAATGTATGGCTCTACTGACTCAATCTTAATCCATTGAGGGACATGCTCACAGGGCGCTGCATCGACACCTGTCAGTCCATCTGTACATTTGTACATCATTTGATGAAGTCAAACAGATTGACTCTTCAGATGTTCCCAAAGGATGCTCATAAATATGATGGAATGACTTGACAATCAGAATGGCTAAAAAGAGAGACGGAAGGATGGATGGATGGATGAATGGACGGATGTGCGTGCGGTACAGACGGACGGACGAATGGAGGAAAGTTTAGGAAGATGGCTTTTAATGTCAATGAAACCTGACTCTCGTCATTAATGTCAAATGACTCGTCATATTTTCATGCATTCTTGAATTCATGAGCACTCAAGCATTTGGAAAACCCAAAGCTCCACTGGTCTGACACTACAAGAGCAAAGTCAAACAACATTTTGACCCAACATGCATAATCGATAAAACGATTGTCATTTAAAAAAAAACTAGAGTCTAAGCTCGGGGGTGGGGAGGACCCCTTTAGGTATATAAAAAATATATAAAAACGATATGATGAAACATTGAATTTGGCTTTATTGCTATTAACCCATAGACACTCATTTTATAACAGATTCATACATGGAAAAATCGATAGTCATATTAGTGTGTAAACTGTTGGGACGCTACAGACAGAAGTTGGCAGATTGGCGGTACCGACTTCAGACGAGTCGCGTGACGCTTGTGGGGGTCGTAGAGCAAAACATTTTCATGGGATTTTCAGGATGTCTCCTGCTCTGACAAACAGCGCTGTAGCTCTGCCACCTTCCACGGCAGATGTCTTTAGCTTAAACAGACAGATTTTTATGGAGATTTTTTTATAATGCTAATTAGATGTCAGCTGGAGTGCGGACATCGACTCTAGGGGGTTTGCACATTCGTGTCTAGTGTACAAAATGGTTTATGTCAGTATATATTAACAGTAAGACAGACGGTGTATGAGAATAGTGACATCATTCTTCATGTCCAGAAAGACAAAAACTTGATTCAGGCTCCACATGAGCAGTTTAGCGCGTGGTGATGTCCATCGTTGAGAAAGTACACTATGAGTGTATCTCAATAGTCTAAAGTGGCTTCCTCTACTCTACTCAGTACCCTACAGGAGTAAATAACCCAGGTTTATTGCCAGCCTTAAGACACACCAGCATTACAGGAGAATAGGAGATAGTGATGATATACAGTTCCAGTCAAAAGTTTGGACACACCTACTCATTCCAGGGTTTTTCTTCAATAATAGTGAAGACATCAAAACTTTTATGTAGTAACCAAAAAAGTGTTAACCTTTTCATACGTGAGTTCCAAATATCTCTAACGGTCGCCCCAGCGTGAGTTGTTTTCTGCACATGTCAGAAAGCATCACTGGTCCAAAATATGATTATTACACAACAGCACAGTTAACCCGCGCTGCCCTCAAACCAAGGCACACTGCCTGCTAATTATCTATAGGTTATGTTTCAACTTGTACATTTCTAATTATTTTCTAACAAGTTATATTTTCTAACAACAGTTTGAATTGAGGTGTGTTCTGCCTCCTCATTCATTCACATAGAAGTAGCCCATTTCGGTGTTGCAGACAATTTGTTTGAGGCTTTACTGAGCCGGACAAACTTCTCTCTTTGAGGAGAGCCCTTACCCATTTTTACTGCACATCAAGGATGCAGACATTTGCACAGTCTTGCACGAACTGGCACATTTTCTGGGTGGCGCTCGCATTGCCTCCATTTCCTTACAAATAATAACTTTGGACATGTGTGCCTTCCTATCAAAGTAAGTGCCTTATTTTCTGTAGATCATGTTGTTGTCGGAAGTTTACATACACTTAGAGTTGGAGTCATTAAAACTTGTTTTTCAACCACTCCACAAATTTCTTGTTAACAAACTATAGTTTTGGCAAGTCGGTTAGGACATCTACTTTGTGCAAGACACAAGTAATTCTTCCAACAATTGTTTACAGACAGATTATTTCACTGTATCACAATTCCAGTGGGTCAGAAGTTAGCATACACCAAGTTGACTGTCTTTAAACAGCTTGGAAAATTCCAGTTAATGATGTCATGGCTTTAGAAGCTTCTGATAGGCTAATTGACATAATTTGAGTCAATTGGAGGTGTACCTGTGGATGTATTTCAAGGCCTACCTTCACACTCAGTGCCCCTTTGCTTGACATGGGAAAATCAAAAGAAATCAGCCAAGACCTCAGGAACACAATTGTAGACCTCCACAAGTCTGGTTCATCCTTGGGAGCAATTTCCAAATGCCTGAAGGTACCACAATCTGTACAAACAATAGTACACAGGTATAAACACCATGGGACCACACAGCCGTCATACCGCTCAGGAAAGTGATGCATGCTGTCTCCTAGAGATGAACATACTTTGGTGTGAAAACTGCAAATCCATCCCAGAACAACAACAAAGGACCTTGTGAAGATGCTGGAGGAAACAGGTACAAAAGTATCTATATCCACAGTAAAACGAGTCCTATATCGACATAACCTGAAAGGCCGCTCAGCAAGGAAGAAGTAGCTGCTCCAAAACCACTATAAAAAAGCCAGACTACGATTTGCAACTGCACATGGAGAAATGTCCTCTGGTCTAATGAAACAAAAATAGAACTGTTTGGCCATAATGACCAATCGTTATGTTTGGAGGAAAAAGGGGGAGGATTGCAAGTCGAAGAACACCATCCTAACCGTGATGCACGGGGGTGGTAGCATCATGTTGTGGGGGTGCTTTGCTGCAGGAGGGACTGGTGCACTTCACAAAATAGATTGCATCATGAGGAGGAAAATTATGTGGATATATTGAAGCAACATCAAGACATGAGTCAGGAAGTTAAAGCTTGGTCGCAAATGAGTCTTCCAAATAGACAGTGACCCCAAGCATACTTCCAGAGTTGTGGAAAATGGCTTAAGGACAACAAAGTCAAGGTATTGGAGTGGCCATCACAAAGCCCTGACCTCAATCCTATAGAACATTTGTGGGCAGAACTGAAAAAGCGAGAGCGAGCAAGGAGGCCTACAAACCTGCCTCAGAAACACCAGCTCTGTCAGGAGGAATGAGTCGTGTGTATAGGTGGCAGGGAAGTCAGGCGCAGGATAATCAAACTTGGTGAAATGGAGTAGTTTAATAACTTTAAAAAACTTGAATACAATAAAACAAAGTGGGTACGAGGACCCGTCGCGCACCAATACAAACAACACGAATACTGAACAACAAACCATCTCTGACAAAGACATGAGGGGAAACAGAGGGTTAAAGACACAACAGGTAATGAATGGGATTGAAACCAGGTGTGTAGGAAGACAAGACAAAACCAATGGAAAATAAAAAATTGATCAATGATGACTAGAAGACCGGTGACGTCGACCGCCGAGCACCGCCCGAACAAGGAGAGGCATCGACTTCGGCAGAAGTCGTGACACAAAATTCACCCATCTTATTGTGGGAAGCTTGTGGAAGGCTACCCGAAATGTTTGACCCAAGTTAAACAATTTAAAGGCAATGTAACCAAATACTAATTAAGTGTGTGTAAACTTCTGACCCACTGGGAATGTGTGAAACAAATAAAAGCTTAAATAAATCATTCTCTCTACTATCATTCTGACATTTCACATTCTTTAAATAAAGTGGTGATCCTAACTGACCCTAAAATAGGGAATTTTACAAGGATTAAATGTTAGGAGTTTTGAAAAATTTAGTTTAAATGTATTTGGCTAAGGTGCATGTAAACTTCCGACTTCAAATGTATGTATGTATGTATGTATGTATGTATGTATGTATGTATGTATGTATGTATGTATGGAGCATAATGTATTTACAGTTTTATTCACATGTTTTCAAGTACTATGAAAGATGTGTGCAGATGTGGTATCTATGAGAGAAGACAAAGGATGTATAGATTACACGGTGGTATAGTTATGAGGAACGTAACAAAAGTAATAGCAACAGTACTACCAGGATAATAGCATGGAATGATATACCAATAGCATTGACAATAGTAGTAGCGGTCATCAGCTAACCTCAGCCCGGTCAACTCATGCCAGTCTGCACAGCGCAATTCAACCCAGAGAATACCGGACTGCTTTTTCTCCACCAAATCTCCACATCTCCGGATTCCGGATTCCTACTGCAAGCTCTGAACCTTTTCACCTGGATCATCGCAGCTAGCTAGCTGCTATCCGAGTGGCTACTCCTGGCTAACGTCTCTGTCCCGAAGCAAGCACCAGTTAGCCTGGAACTAGCTTCATGCTAGGCCCATCTCCCGGCTAGCTGAAGAGGTCCATCAGCCACTCCCTGGACTACAATACCTATTTTGGCAATTGGCCTGGACCCTTTTTACTGCCGACACGGAGCCCCGCCGATACATCACCACTGGTCTACCGACGTAATCCGCCCAAGGGGGTTTCAACAGGCTCCTCCGTTGCGAAGTCCCCTGAAGGCCCATCTGCTAGCCTGCTAGCGTGGGCTCGCTAGCTGTCTAGAGAATATTGGACTGTTAGCTGAAGAGGTCCATCAGCCAATTTCTTGGGCTACAATACCTATTTTGTCAATTGGCCTGGACCCTTTTACTGCCTACACGGAGCCCTGCTGATCCATCACGACTGGTCTGCCGATGTAACCGTCCGAGGGGGCTACAACACACTCTACTGTCGCGAAGTCCCCCTAAGGCCCTTCTGCTAGCCTGCTAGCCCCGGCCCGCTAGCTTTCTGAATTGCTTTGTTTCCAGCTCCCCTAGCTACTCAATGGTCCCTATGATCACTTGGCTATGCATGCCTCTCCCTAATGTCAATATGCCTTGTCCATTGCTGTTTTGTTAGTGATTATTGTCTTATTTCACTGAAGAGCCTCCACCCTGCTCAATATGCGTTAGCTAGCCTTTTTGTTCCACCTCCCTCACATGCGGTGAGTTCACCTGGTTTAAATGGTGTCTCTAGAGACAAAACCTCTCTCATTGTCAATCGCTGCCTAGGTTTACCTCCACTGTATTCACATCCTACCATACCCTTGTCTGTACATTATGCCTTGAAGCTATTCTTCCGCGCACAGAAACCTGCTCCTTTTACTCTCTGTTCCAAATGCACTAGATGACCAGTTCTTATAGCATTTAGCCGTACCCTTATCCTACTCCTCCTCTGTTCCTCTGGTGATGTAGAGGTTAATCCAGGCCCTGCAGCGCCTAGCTCCACTCCCATTCCCCAGGCGTTGTTGACTTATGTAACCGTAAAAGCCTTGGTTTTATGCATGTTAACATTAGAAGCCTCCTCCCTAAGTTTGTTTTATTGACTGCTTTAGCACACTCTGCCAACCTGGATGTCCTAGCCATGTCTGAATCCTGACTTAGGAAGGCCACCAAAAATTCTGACATTTCCATCCCTAACTATAACATTTCCCGACAAGATAGAACTGCCAAAGTTGTAATCTACTGCAGAGCTCTGTCATACTATCCAGGTCTGGGCCCAAACAATTCGAGCTTCTACTTCTAAAAATCCACCTTTCCAAAAACAAGTCTCTCAAATTGATTGCCCCCCATCTATCTTCAGAGCTCGTACTGTTAGGTGACCTAAACTGGGACATGCTTAACACCCCAGCCGTCCTACAATCTAAGCTAGATGCCTTCAGTCTCACACAAATTATCAATGAACCTACCAGGTACAACCACAAATCCGTAAACACGAGCACGCTCATAGATATCATCCTGACCAACCTGCCCTCTAAATACACCTCTGCTGTCTTCAATCAGGATCTCAGCAATCACTGCCTCATTGCCTGCATCCGTAATGGGTCTGCAGTCAAACGACCACCCCTCATCACTGTCAAACGCTCCCTAAAACACTTCAGCGAGCAGGCCTTCTAATCGACCTGGCCCGGATATCCTGGAAGGATATTGACCTCATTCCGTCAGTAGAGGATGCCTGGTTATTCTTTAAAAGTTCTTTCCTCACCATCTTAAATAAGCATGCCCGATTCAAAAAATGTAGAACCAGGAACAGATATAGGCCTTGGTTTATTCCAGACCTTGACCAGCACAAAAACATCCTGTGGCGTACTGCATTAGCATCAAATAGCCCCCGCGAGATGGAACTTTTCAGGGAAGTTAGGAATTAATGTACACAGGCAGTTTGGAAACCGACCATTTTGAATCCCACCGTACCTTCTCCAATATGCAATCTGGTTTCCTAGCTTGTCATGGGTGCACCTCAGCCATGCTCAAGGTCCTAAACGATATCATAACCGCCATTGATAAAAGACAATACTGTGCAGCCGTCTTCATCGACCGGGCCAAGGCTTTCGACTCTGTCAATCATCGCATTCTTATTGGCAAACTCAACAGTCTTAGTTTCTCAAATGACTGCCTCGCCTGGTTCACCAACTACTTCTCAGACAGAGTTCAGTATGTCAAATCGGAGGACCTGTTGTCCGGACCTCTGGGCAGTATATATGGGGGTGCCACAGGGTTCAATTCTCAGGCCGACTCTTTTCTCTGTAAACATCCATGATGTCGCTTTTGCTGCTGGTGATTCTCTGATCCACCTCTTTGCAGATGACACCATTCTGTATACTTCTGGCCCTTCTTTGGATACTGTTAACAAACCTCCAGACGAGCTTCAATGCCATACAACTCTGCTTCCGTGGCCTCCAACTGCTTTTAAATGCAAGTAAAACTAAATGCATGCTCTTCAACCGATCGCTGCCCGCACCTGCCCACTCGTACAGCATCACTACTCTGGATGGTTCTGACTTAGAATGTGTGGACAACTACAAATACCTAGGTGTCTGGTTAGACTGTAAACTCTCCTTCTAGACTCACATTAAGCATCTCCAATCCAAAATTAAATCTAGAATCAGCTTCCTATTTCACAACAAAGTCTCCTTCACTCATGCTGCCAAACATACCCTCATAAAACTGACTATCCTACCGATCCTTGACTTCGGCGATGTAATTTGCAAAATAGCATCCAACACTCTACTCAGCAAATCGGATGCAGTCTATCACAGTGCCATCTGTTTTGTCACCAAAGCCCCATGTACTAAGCACCTCTGCGACATGAATGCTCGCGTTGGCTGGCCCTCACTTCAAATTTGTCGCCAAACCCACTGGTTCCAGGTCATCTATACATCTTTGCTAGGTAAATCCCTGCCTTATCTCAGCCTACTGGTCACCATAGCAGCACCCACCCATAGCACGCACTCCCGCAGGTATAGTTCACTGGTCACCCCCAATGTTAATTCCTCATTTAGCTGCCTTTCCTTCAAGTTCTCTCCTGCCAATGACTGGAACAAATTGCAAAAATCACTGAAGCTGGAGACTCATATCTCCCTCACTAACTTTAAGCATCAGATGTCAGAGCAGCTCACAGGTCATTGCATCTGTACATTGCCCATCTGTAAATAGCCCATCCAACTATTTCATCCCGATATAGTTTTTTTTTTTTTTTTGCTCCTTTGCACCCCAGTATCTCTACTTGCACAATCTTACCTCATTTGCACGCACTGTATATATATTTGTTTCTATTGTGTTATTGACTGTATGTTTGTTAATTCCATGTGTAACTCTGTGTTGTTGTTTGTGTCGCACTGCTTTGCTTTATGTTGGCCAGGTCACAGATATAAATGAGAACTTGTTCTCAACTGGCCTACCTGGTTAAATTAAGGTGAAATAAAAACATGTTTTTTTTAAGTTTCAGATTGATCCAGTGAAGAATTGCAATACTGCACAGTAAGTCTGCCCAAATGTGCCGAATTGGTCAATTGATGCATTTTCAAGTACATAACTATAGAGAACATACAAAAATGATATGGTAATACAAGTTTTTTGTTTATCTCACTCCCAGGAATGTCATACATTATGGATCATTAGCTTGTACTGTCACGACTTCCGCCAAAGTCGGCTCTTCTCCTTGTTCAGGCGGCGTTCGTCGGTCGACGTCACCGGCTTTCTAGCCATTGCCGCTCCATGTATCCATTTGTTTTGTCTTGTTCCCTGCACACCTGGTTTTCATTTCCCAATCAATCTACATGTATTTATTCCTCTGTTCCCCATCATGTCTTTGTGTAAGATTGTTTGTGTTACGTGTGTATTGTTGACGCACCAGACTGGCTTGTTTTTTCCGTGTTATTTTTCACGAAGATGTTTATTATTAAACAGAATTCTTGTGACTATTTTGCGCGTTTTGCACTTTTGCCTAAATAAAGTGTGTGCCTGTTCACAAATCTCTGCTCTCCTGCACCTGACTTCGCTACCAGTACGCTCACATCTGACATGTACACTAACTTTCACACATCTAGATGGCCGGGCGGGGTGGATGTGGAGCCAGAGACAGCAGAGATTCAAACTGCAGAACCCAGTTCCTACATTTGAATATAAAAATTGATTTTATCAAACAAAACTATGCTACATCTTATCTCTGTGACCCTCAGGATGACAAATCAGAGCAAGATTACTGAATTACTGATCAGTTTTTGTTGTTGTTGTTGTTGTTGTTGTGCACTCTCCTCAAACAATAGCATGGTATTTTTTTCACTGTAATAGCTACTGTAAATTGGACAGGCAGTTAGATTAACAAAAATTTAAGATTTATACCCATATTAGACATGTCTGTGTATGGAAAGTATGTTGTTACTTACAACGTAATTCTAGTCACATTAGCTCACGTTAGCACATGTTAACACCAACCATCCCCGTTATTGAGACACCGATCCCGGAGGACTGGGGAACAGGGAACAAACCTGATGGGTTAGGGCAGTGGTCACCAACTGGTCGATCGCGATCGACTTGTTGATCTTCAAGGCATTCTTAGTCGATCACCAAACATTTCTGTAGAAAAGACAATGATAAAGGCTTGCGCTCCTTCTTTTATTTATTTGTGTTGCACTGTTGGCGGTAGGTGCACTTGAGTCAGAAGCCCTGAACACCAGGTATGCAAAGTGTTCCCATTTGAACCATTTAAATTGTCTGAAAAGACAAACTCCGATCTACCTGTTGCCTAAGTGTTGTTGTTCATTAGTTTACTCCAATTATGGGAGGGGTGGTAGAGTTAGTGTAAAAAAATAAAGGTAAAATTGGGGAAAAATGGCTTAACTTCTTTGGGGTAGGGGGCAGTATTGGGTAGCTTGGATGAAAAACGTGCCTAAATTAAGCTGCCTGCTACTCAGCCGTAAAAGCTGGAATATGCATATAATTAGTAAATCTGGATAGGAAACACTCTGAAGTTTCTAAAACTATTTGAATGATGTCTGTGAGTATAACAGAACTCATATGGCAGGCAAAAACCTGAGAAAAAATCCAACCAGGAAGTGGGAAATCTGAGGTTTGTAGTATTTCAACTCAGCCACCATTGAAGATACAGTGGGATTTTAGTTATGTTTCACTTCCCAAGGCTTCCACTAGATGTCAACAGTATTTAGAACCTGTTTTGATGATTCTACTCTAAAGGAGGGGCTCATAAGGGCTCTTTGAGTGAGTGGTCTGGCAGAGTGCCACAGCCTCTGTCTGACACGCTCACGTGAAAGGTAGCTACGTTCCACTTCATTTGTACAGACAAAGGAATTGTCCGGTTGGAACATTAATGAAGTTTTATGTTAAAAACATCATAAAGATTGATTCCATACTTAGTTTGACATGTAATTTGCTAATAAATTCATTAAAAATCCTACAAAGTGATTTTCTGGATTTTTTTTCTCATTTTGTCTGTCATAGTTGAAGTGTACCTATGATGAAAATTACAGGCCTCGCTCATCTTTTTAAGTGGGAGAACTTGCACAATTGGTGGCTGACTAAATACTTTTTTGCCCCACTGTACGTGTATTTTGTAACATGAAGTCCTACGAGTGTCATCTGATGAAGATCATCAAAGGTTAGTGATTAATTTTATCTCTATTTGTGCTTTTTGTGACTCCTCTCCTTGGCTGGAAAAATGGCTGTGTTTTTCTGTGGCTTGGTGGTGACCTAACATAATCGTTTGTGGTGCTTTCGCTGTAAATCCTTTTTGAAATCAGACACTGTGGCTGGATTAACGAGAATTGTGTCTTTAAAATTGTGTAAAATACTTGTAAGCTTGAGGAATGTTAATTATGAGATTTTTGTTGTATTGAATTTGGCTCCCTGCACTTTCACTGGCTGTTGCGGGGGGGTTCCGCTAGTCCTAGACAGGTTTTAAGGACAACAAAGTCAAGGTATTGGAGTGGCGATCACAAAGCCCTGACCTCAATCCCATAGAACATTTGTGGGCAGAACTGAAAAAGCGTGTGCGAGCGAGGAGACCTACAAGCCTGACTCAGGTACACAAGCTCTGTCAGGAGGAATGGGTCAAAATTCACCCAACTTATTGTGGGAAGCTTGTGGAAGGCTACCCGAAACGTTTGACTCAAGTAAAACAATTTAAAGGCAATGCTACCAAATACTAATTAAGTGTATGTAAACCTCTGACCCACTGGGAATGTGATGAAAGAAATAAAATATATAAATTATTCTCTCTACTATTATTCTGACATTTCACATTCTTCAAATAAAGTGGTGATCCTAACTGACCTAAGACAGGGAATTTTTACTAGGATTAAATGTCAGGAATTGAGGAAAAACTGAATTTAAATGTATTTGGCTAAGGTGTATGTAAACTTCCAACTTCAACTGTATATGTATATATGTATATATGTATATATATATATATATATATATATATATATATATATATATATATATATATATATATATATATATATATATACAGTGCCTTGCGAAAGTATTTGGCCCCCTTGAACTTTGCGACCTTTTGCCACATTTCAGGCTTCAAACATAAAGATATAAAACTGTATTTTTTTGTGAAAAATCAACAACAAGTGGGACACAATCATGAAGTGGAACGACATTTATTGGATATTTCAAACTTTTTTAACAAATCAAAAACTGAAAAATTGGCCGTGCAAAATTATTCAGCCCCCTTAAGTTAATACTTTGTAGCGCCACCTTTTGCTGCGATTACAGCTGTAAGTCGCTTGGGGTATGTCTCTATCAGTTTTGCACATCGAGAGACTGACATTTTTTCCCATTCCTCCTTGCAAAACAGCTCGAGCTCAGTGAGGTTGGATGGAGAGCATTTGTGAACAGCAGTTTTCAGTTCTTTCCACAGATTCTCGATTGGATTCAGGTCTGGACTTTGACTTGGCCATTCTAACACCTGGATATGTTTATTTTTGAACCATTCCATTGTAGATTTTGCTTTATGTTTTGGATCATTGTCTTGTTGGAAGACAAATCTCCGTCCCAGTCTCAGGTCTTTTGCAGACTCCATCAGGTTTTCTTCCAGAATGGTCCTGTATTTGGCTCCATCCATCTTCCCATCAATTTTAACCATCTTCCCTGTCCCTGCTGAAGAAAAGCAGGCCCAAACCATGATGCTGCCACCAACATGTTTGACAGTGGGGATGGTGTGTTCAGGGTGTTGCTTTTACGCCAAACATAACGTTTTGCATTGTTGCCAAAAAGTTCCATTTTGGTTTCATCTGACCAGAGCACCTTCTTCCACATGTTTGGTGTGTCTCCCAGGTGGCTTGTGGCAAACTTTAAACAACACTTTTTATGGATATCTTTAAGAAATGGCTTTCTTCTTGCCACTCTTCCATAAAGGACAGATTTGTGCAATATACAACTGATTGTTGTCCTATGGACAGAGTCTCCCACCTCAGCTGTAGATCTCTGCAGTTCATCCAGAGTGATCATGGGCCTCTTGGCTGCATCTCTGATCAGTCTTCTCCTTGTATGAGCTGAACGTTTAGAGGGACGGCCAGGTCTTGGTAGATTTGCAGTGGTCTGATACTCCTTCCATTTCAATATTATCGCTTGCACAGTGCTCCTTGGGATGTTTAAAGCTTGGGAAATCTTTTTGTATCCAAATCCGGCTTTAAACTTCTTCACAACAGTATCTCGGACCTGCCTGGTGTGTTCCTTGTTCTTCATGATGCTCTCTGCGCTTTTAACGGACCTCTGAGACTGTCACTGTGCAGGTGCATTTATACGGAGACTTGAATACACACAGGTGGATTGTATTTATCATCATTAGTCATTTAGGTCAACATTGGATCATTCAGAGATCCTCACTGAACTTCTAGAGAGAGTTTGCTGCACTGAAAGTAAAGGGGCCGAATAATTTTGCACGTCCAATTTTTCAGTTTTTGATTTGTTAAAAAAGTTTGAAATATCCAATAAATGTCGTTCCACTTCATGATTGTGTCCCACTTGTTGTTGATTCAAGGGGGCCGAATACTTTCGCAAGGCACTGTATATATATATATATATATATATATATATATATATATATATATATATATATATATATATATATATATATATACTGTATATAATTCCCCCAAAAAATATATGGGGGGATTGGAAATGATGCAGACAATTAAATTGATGGGACCTACAATCTTTCTGCAATTTTAAAGCTGATCTACCTCCTAAACAAATAAAATAATAATAACAAAACTCTGCCTACCGGGTGGTCCGGGAAATCTGTGGCTATATTGAGTGTGCCTACTGCGCTGGCCAATCAGATAGTCACAGCACTGGCCTACCGGATAGCTCAAATCATCTTGCCTACAGTTTCCACAACCCCAGCCACAGCAAAGTTTGATACTAGCCTATGTGAGATTCATAACTTTTAAACCCATGACCAGAGACAGAGACTGTCAAAGAATACAGCAAAGAGCTGCTGTGTTTATGAGTGAGTTCCTGTCTAAGTTTTTATTCAGCAATGCCAACACTGTTTTTATTCAACACTATTACAAAACATCAAACATGCTCTTCTGTAAAAAATAAAAAAATGTATGACAGATTTCTTGAGTTATCTTAGATTAATTCTGACTATTTTGTGGAAATGTTTGGACAAACAGTGGACAAATGCTATTATTACCGCTTTTTTCTTGTTTTTCAAGTGAAGGTCTTTTAAGGGAGTATGCGAGCACACTCGTTCGGTTCTCCTAACTTCGGCTAGCTGCCAGTCGAACTGAAGCATGCTGACACCTTAATGCCGTGTTCAAAACAACTGGGAACTCGGAAATCTCCAACTTCCACATTCAGTGGGTTGAAAACAACTGGGAACTAAAAAAAAAAAAACTAGATCCGACTGGAAAAAATAATTTTGAATGGCCATCCAATTTGGAATTCCAACTCGGAATGGGGATCTTTCTAGCGCTCCGACTTTCCGACCAGAAGCTCAAGTTTAGTAATATAATATGGTCTGAGAAGAACAATATTGTCAGGCCAGGCATATAGCCAATATGCTGTGATAATGTATTAGGCCTACTGCACAAACTGCATTTTTATTAGGTTAATGTTAAATGTTTAAGTCGTGTTTAAAAATACATCTGAGCAGTAGATCTTGGCTTGCTTTTTGACTGCAAAAGTGATCTTGACTCAGAAAAGGTTGGTGACCACTGGGTTAGGCAGACAGCAAAAAAGGCTGGTAATTGAAGGTAGTTAGAGAAATGGGGCAATGATGAGAAATGATCCAATTAGAAGCTCTGCAGGAGCACAGGAAGCATTGAGGAACCTAAACAAAAGGCACAGGTAATGAAACTAGCACTCATAGCATTAAGCATCTTGGTAGTAACTTTTCAGAAATTATCTTTGACCAAATACAATTGTGATGGGCTACCAAATATTATCAACTACGAAGATATTTTAAAGAAAACAGACTAGAGGTCGACCGATTAATCTGAATGGCCGATTAATTAGGTCCAATTTCAAGTTTTCATAACAATCGGAAATCTGTATTTTTGGGTGCCAATTTGCCGATTTTTGAAAATATATTTTTTTATACCTTTATTTAACTAGGCAAGTCAGTTAATTAAGAACACATTCTTCTTTTCAATGACGGCCTAGGAACAGTGGGTTAACTGCCTCGTTCAGGGGCAGAACAACAGATTTTCACCTTGTCCGCTCGGGGGTTCCAATCTTGCAACCTTACAGTTAACTTGTCCAACGCAATAATGACTTGCCTCTCTCTCATTGCACTCCACAAGGACACTGCCTGTTACGCGAATGCAGTAAGCCAAGGTAAGCTGCTAGCTAGCATTAAACTTATCTTATAAAAACAATCAATCATAATCACTAGTTAACTAAACATGGTTGATGATATTACTAGATATTATCTGCGCATACAAGTATCTAAGTATCTGACTGAGCGGTGGTAGGCAGAAGCATGCGCGTAAACATTCATTCAAACAGCACTTTCATGCGTTTTGCCAGCAGCTCTTCATTGTGCGTCAAGCATTGCGCTGTTTATGACTTCAAGCCTATCAACTCCCGAGATGAGGCTGGTGTAACCGATGTGAAATGGCTAGCTAGTTAGCGTGCGCTAATAGCATTTCAAACGTCACTTGCTCTGAGCCTGTGGTTGTTTCCCTTGCTCTGCATGGGTAACGCTGCTTCGAGTGTGGCTGTTGTCGATGTGTTCCTGGTTCGAGCCCAGGTAGGAGCGAGGAGAGGGACGGAAGCTATACTGTTACACTGGCAATACTAAAGTGCCTATAAGAACATCCAATAGTCAAAGGTTAATGAAATACAAATGGTATAGAGGGAAATAGTCCTATAATTCCTATAATAACTACAACCTAAAACTTCTTACCTGGGAATATTGAAGACTCATGTTAAAAGGAACCAACAGCTTTCATATGTTCTCATGTTCTGAGCAAGGAACTGAAACATTAGCTTTCTTACATAGCACATATTGCACTTTTACTTTCTTCTCCAACACTTTGTTTTTGCATTATTTAAACCAAATTGAACATGTTTCATTATTTACTTGAGGCTAAATTGATTTTATTGATGTATTATATTAAGTTAAAATAAGTGTTCATTCAGTATTTTTGTAATTGTCATTATTACGTTTTTATTTATTTTTTTTATTATTTTTTTCTGATTAATCGGTATCGGCTTTTTTGATCCTCCAATGATCGGTATCGGCGTTGAAAAATCATAATCGGTCGACCTCTAAAACAGACACTTTAAAAGGGGTGGCAGGGGGCAGCAGGTAGCCTAGTGGTTAGAGCGTTGGACTTGTAACCAAAAGGTTGCAAGATCAAATACCTGAGCTGACAAGGTTAAATCTGTCATTCTGCACCTGAACAAGGCAGTTAAACCACTGTTCCTAGGCCGTCGTTGAAAATAAAAATGTGTTCTTAACAGACTTGCCTAGTTAAATAAAGAAAAATTCAATAAAATAATAAAAGGAAGCATTACTCCTTCCCCTTCTTGTTTTTGGGCAGAGTGCAAATTCATTAATCAAATTGAAGGCATTCAAAATTTCAATTTGGAGCAGTCAGCCACACTGCAGCGTGGCCGTGACCTGCTGTTCGACTCGTCAATTATCTGCAGCAGTGAGTTAAAAGTGAAAGTGTGACCTCACCCCAACCAACAATCACATGGGCCAAAGTCACCCTGGCCCTCAGCACTGACATCATGGATAATGATGTCATCCCAGGATTCTAGAACTTCTCCCATTCCTTCTTATACTTTCAGGCTTAGTAAGAAAACACACCCGAACACACACACATACACCACACTGCCCCACCCCTATGCATTTTGAAATACTGTATGTGTGGCTTTCGGAGGGCAAGACAAAATATTTAAGTTCCTTTGAACGGGGTATGGTAGTAGGTGCCAGGCACACCGGTTTGAGTGTCAAGAACTGCAACACTGCTGGGTTTTTCACACTCAACAGTTTCCTGTGTGATTCAAGAATGGTCCACCACCCAAAGGACATCCAGCCAACTTGACACGGCTGTAGGAAGCATTGGAGACAACATGGGCCAGCATCCCTGTGGACCCTTTCTACACCTTGTGGAGTCCATGCCCCGATGCATTGAGGCTGTTCTGAGGGCAAAAGGGAGTGCAACTCAATATTAGGTGTTCCTAATGTTTAGTACACTCAGTGTATAATACACATACTCAGAACAGCACATACACACACACACACACACACACACACACACACACTTTCCAGGAACCTCCTCGCAGTGTGAATATTTATATAAACAGGAGCAACAACAGGTGCGATAAGGATGTAATTTGGCCACAGAACAAATTAAACAAGCCTCCATTCTCAACTAAAAAGGTATAATAATAAGCTTAGAATTAGCTTTCTGACAGGAGCCAGACCACAGTTTCTCGTATTCCGTCCTGCCAGGAAAAAGCTCTCTTTAAATCAGCCACTGAACCTAATCACATTGAGACTACTTTAAAATGGACAGAAATAGTACCCATGGACCATTGTGTTAATTTTCTTTAGCTTATATACCGAACATTTTGGAGAGTTAAAAACCACAAGTAGAAATAAAACAGACCCTTTCCCCTCTTTCTCTCTCATTCTTTCATTTTCTCTCTTTCTTTCTGAGATGTCTGTACATTTCGAACAGAGCTGAATGTCAAATCAAAATCAAATAAATGTTTGTTTGTCACGTGCTGAATATAACCTTACGTTAATCAACAATGCAGTTTTATGAAAATATTTACGAAATAAACTAAAGTAAAAAATACATTTTAAAGTTACTCAATAAAATAACAATAATGAGGCTGTATACAGGGGGTACCGGTACGAGTCAATATGTGGGGGCACAGGTTAGTTGAGATCATTTGTAAATGTAGGTAGAGGTAAAGTGACTATGCATAGATAATAAACAGCAAGTAGCAGCAGTGTAAAAACATGGGTGGTGTCAATACAAATAGTCCGGTGAACGTGCTTCATGAATGCCACTCAACAGTATGTTCACACTGATTTGGCTGTCATGCATGTTTTGGTTGAAAATGTTTGTGCTTTTTAAATTGGGTAGTGGACATTTTAGATATGATCGTACCCGTATACTTTAAATGGGGTTGGGGTTGATTCCAATACAATTAAATAACAATTGCTATCTGTATTGAGAATGCACACTCACTTCTCTCACTCACCGTCTCTCGCTCTCTTTCTCTATCACACACACACTCCAAACCTCATACATGGACTACATTTTTACATTTAACCTTTATTTAACTAGGCAAGTCAGTTAATAACAAATTCTTATTTACAATGACGCCCTACCACGGCCAAACCTGGACTACCTTAAGGGTTCGATGGCCATTCTCTGACCTTAGTAAATACGTGGCTAATTTGAAGCATGTGGCGGCAAATTGGAAACGCAGCTTTTAAAACTGTGGGCTTTTATATTTCTCATGCTAATTCTTCCATGGAGATCAGGTCGGCTGCACTGACCCAGAGCATGTCAATGCAGGGGGGGGGGGGGGGTTCTTCCTCTTGGACAAAGGAGTGTTCCGTGTACCACAGAGACTACAGGACAACAGGTGCTAGTATATTTTTGCCTACCTCTGGTTTATAGCCTACGCCCATATGGGAGACCACCCCTCCCGCCATTCTTTTTCCCCCTCCTCTCCTCTCCCTCCTCCATCCTTGGCACGTGGATGAGGGTCCCGGTCCTCTTACAATCTGGAGGCCCTCGCTGCCTCCTCACACCCCATGGCGGAGCCTCCTCTCTGGGCTAAGTTTAGCAGTGTTCCTCCTGGTTGCTGGAGCAGGTGACGGTGACGGGGATCTTGGCCCTTACTCAGGTGACAGACGCGTTAACGGCACTACCAGAGCCCCTGACCTCACACACTAATTATAGAGCGCAAGATGAGATCTGTCACAGTGTGTAACACCCCTTTATCACACACACACATCGAAGACTCACATACACACACTCAAACACAGACCAGACCAGACACACACACACACACAAACACCTAGCCCATTGACACTGACTCACACAGGCACAAACATACACATATACAATCACACTGTGCGTCTCACAGTCACGATACACTAATTTCCGCCAGCTCCACTACCACCTCCCTAACACTGTGAATATTACAATGTGCGTCATCATGTGTCGCACACCCAAATGTAAACGGCAAAATTCATCCACACCATACACATCTATGGTACACATACTGCATATACTGTAGATGTATAATACCTTTATTTACCTCACCCCAGCCTGCTAAAAACACCTCAGAGTAGAAGTTGTAACATATCTAGCATCAGCTTACCCTCTTCCATTCCTGACCGTAAGCATTGGGATAGAAACTCAAAGTGGACATTAGATCTGAATTCAACAATGCATTCTACTCCTTGCACTCCCCAATCACCCCCCATCCCCCTCCTTTTGTCTCCACCATTTCTCCCTCAGCACCAATTCCTTCCCAAACCCTCCCATCCATCTCTCCCTCGCTCCCCACCCCTCTCACTCAATCTCCATCCCTCCACCTCACTCTCTCTCCTCACCCCCACTATTCCTCATTTCTGAATCTTGCTGATCCCCTTATTGCTGGCCCAGTACTGAGAATGACATCATCGGCTCCCGTCTGTGCCAACAGCTTAATAAAACTCAGGAGTTTTTCAATGTGGGTGTGCACCAGCTGCATTGGGAGACCTGGTTGTATGTACTTCATGTGTGCTGCACATGCAGGATGTCAATCATTCAAGTAGTATCAAATATTTAAAAAATACTTTGAAACATTATTTATTCTGACAAGAAGGTCTGTTGACCTGACCTGGTGGTGGAAATGGTTCTGTTCAGGATTGTGTGGCACTACCACAGCTGGATAGGTAATAGTTCACTATCCTTTTAGTGTTATTGTGTATTCGACAAACTAACATGTAGCTGTGAATTAAACATTTATAAGTCTGTCAGCTTGCACTTTATACTTTCATAATTTTTTTTTGTGTCCAATAATGAACCTTTTTTTTTAAAGTCTATCAGCTCTTTGCCCAGGGCTGAGTAGACTAAAATAGTGTGGTGAACACAGCAGACAATGGATTCTGAAGGCAGCAGCCTATGCCAGCCATTCTCCCATGGGCAGACCTAATGACAGTGTTTGTCTAGGCCTTGTGGTGGAATGGTGGCAATTAAACTAGGCTGCCTGTTTCTTCTTCTTTCCCACTCTCATTCTGTCCCTCTCCCACTTCATACCATCCCTTTCTAAATATTCCTCCTTCCGTCCCTCTCTCTCTCTCGTCCCACATTGTCTATCGCTCACTTTCTCCTCCTGATGCCATTCCTTCTCTCTCTATCACTCTTACTCCCTTTATCCTCCTCTCTTTCCATCCTTTCCTTGCTCCCCATTTGGGCACCAGGTAGCCTAGTGGTTAGAGCATTGGGCCAGTAACCAAAAGGTTGCTGGATCGAATCCTCGAGCTGACAGGGTAAAAATCTATTGTTCTGCCCCTGAACAAGGCAGTTAACCCATTGTTCCCCGGTAGGCTGTCATTGTAAATAAGAATGTATTTTTTACTGACTTGCCTAGTTAAATAAAGGTTATAAAAATAAATAAAAATTCCCCTGTGCCTTACTTCCCTAACCTCTCTCTACCTCTCCAATCCTGTCCTTCCATACCACCCTCTATCCCTCTTCTTCCTCCTTCCCTCCCTCTCACCCTCCCTCCCCTTAAATAGTAAAGCTAGCGAGACAGCGGGTGCTTGGCCGATGGTCTGGGTTCTGGCAGCTTTTGTCAAGCAGCACCTTCCCTCTAAAGGAGGGGGGCTGGATGGAGGAGGGGTGACATCGCATGGTGATGTCATCCAAAATGACATCATCCTCTGGGCTGGAGCCAAGGGACCTGACGAGTTAGCATCCTCCGGCTAGAGAGAGAGAGAGAGGGAAAGAGAAGGAGAGAGAGAGACAATAAAAAGAAGAGGGAGAGCTGATGACCACTGACAGCAGTTGCTCCCATTTTATCAGTCTTTTGTCTTTCTCGCCTTCCATGTTCTCTTTTTCTTTCAACATATCCCCCTTTCGCTATGTGAGCAGGTAGTGTAACCCCTGAGTGAAATGCACAGCGAGAGTGCAGACAGGCAGCAAAAACATCTATACAAAACAGCACCCCCCCACCCACACAAAAACACACACATACCACACACACACACACACACACACACGCACACAGACAAACACACATGCACAAATTAAAGTCCTACTCTAGCCTCCTTTTCACATCAATTAATCACCTGATTTTCTTAACAAAATGCATATCTCAATAGTGGGTCCAAGTATGACTTGACATGGCACAAGTGGGGTGGGGGCTTTCCTTTATTATTCTCTATTATACCCGCAAGCAAGGGGAAGGACGACGACATCACATCAGATCACCAGACCAACTTCTTGATTGGCGTTTTCCTTGAAGTTTGCATTTGTGTCTAAAAAAAACACTATTTTGATCTAAAACTTATTATTTTTACCGTTAAAGGGATAGTTCACCAAAATCTCAAAATAACACATTGGTTTCCTTACCCTGTAAGCTGTCTATGGACAAGGTATGACAGCAATCCATGATTTGGTTTTATTTCCCTGGGACTGTTTCAAATTGCTAATGTTTTAGCATTTGTGGTACAAATCCCATTCAAGTCATGGGACTGATATTAGCATTTTTTTCCATCATGTTCAAATCATCTATAAGGTTCGCAATCAATGAGCTTCACAATCAATGTTAGATACTTTCAGATGATTTGGAGATGATGTGCAAAAAATGCTAATATCAGTTCCATGACTTGTATTTATACTTGGGATATTGTTTTTCAACAGGAAAAGTTCATTCATTAATAACCCCCTAAGGTCGATGTCTGTGCCCATACACAAAATCTACTTAAAATAATGCAAAAATCTCCATGAATATCTGTCAGTTTCAGCTAGAGATATCTGTATTTTTTTCGTTGAACGCGTCTCAATCCACCACATCGGCTTTTGTCACACTTCTGCATCCTGTCTGTCAGACCATGAGACATCCCGAAAATCTGTCTTCTCACTCCTCTGAAGTCAGTACAGCCGGTCTGCAAACCTCTGTCTGTTGCGTCTGAACACTAACTCCTCTGTGCAAAGTTGAGACTCTCACAAACACGTACATGGCGGTTGTTGTAGGATGCCTGGGATGTCCACAGGCCTCACAAGACTCGTCTGAAGGTCCCTGGTACCAGTTGAATGAATGGAAGTATACAGTTGAAGTCGGAAGTTTACATACACCTTAGCCAAATACATTTAAACTCAGTTTTTCACAATTCCTGACATTTAATCTTAGTAAAAATCCCCTGTCTTAGGTCAGTTAGGATCACCACTTTATTTTAAGAATGTGAAATGTCAGAATAATAGTAGAGAGAATTATTTACTTCAGCTTTTCTTTCTTTCATCACATTCCCAGTGGGTCAGAAGTTTACATAAACTCAATTAGTAATTGGTAGCATTGCATTTAAATTGTTTAACTTGGGTCAAACGTTTCAGGCAGCCTTCCACAAGCTTCCCACAATAAGTTGGGTGAATTTTGACCAATTCTTCCTGACAGAGCTGGTGTAACTCAGTCAGGTTTCTAGGCCTCCTTGCTCGCACACACTTTTTCAGTTCTGCCCTTAAATTTTCTATGGGATTGAGGTCAGGGCTTTGTGATGGCCACACCAATACCTTGACTTTGTTGTCCTTAAGCCATTTTGCCACAACTTTGGAAGTATGCTTGGGGTCATTGTCCATTTGGAAGACCCATTTGTGACCAAGCTTTAACTTCCTGACTGATATCTTGAGATGTTGCTTCAATATATCCACATAATTGTCCTCCTCATGATGCCATCTATTTTTAAAGTGCACCAGTTCCTCCTGCAGCAAAGCACCCCCACAACATGATGCTGCCACCCCCGTTCTTCACGGTTGGAATGGTGTTCTTCGGCTTGCAAGCCTCCCCCTTTTTCCTCCTAACATAACGATGATCATTATGGTCAAACAGTTCTATTTGTGTTTCATCAGACCAGAGGACATTTCTCCAAAAGGTATGATCTTTGTCCCCATGTGCAGTTGCAAACCGTAGTCTGGCTTTTTTATGGTGGTTTTGGAGCCCTGGCTTCTTCCTTGCTGGGCAGCCTTTCAGATTATGTCGATATAGGATTAGTTTTACTGTGGATATAGATACTTTTGTACCTGTTTCCTTCAGCATCTTCACCAGGTCCTTTGCTGTTGTTCTAGGATTGACTTGCACTTTTCGCACCAAAGTACATTCATCTCTAGGAGACAGAACGCGTCTCCTTCCTGAGCGGTATGATGGCTGCGTGGTTTTCATACTTGCGTACTATTGTTTGTACAGATGAACGTGGTACCTTCAGGAATTTGAAAATTGCTCCCAAGGATGAACCAGACTTGTGGAAGTCTACAATTTTTTTCCTGAGGTCTTGGCTGATTTCTTTTGATTTTCCCATGATGTCAAGCAAAGAGGCACTGAAATACATACTTTGAAATACATCCACAGGTACACTTCCAATTGACTCAAATGATGTCAATTAGCCTATCAGAAGCTTCTTAAGCTATAACATAATTTTCTAGAATTTTCCAAGCTGTTTAAAGGCACAGTCAACTTAGTGTATGTAAACTTCTGACCCAGTGGAATTGTGATACAGTGAATTATTAGTAAAATAATCTGTCTGTAAATAATTGTTGGAAAAAAATGCTTGTGTCATGCACAAAGTAGATTCCTAACCGAATTGCCAAAACTATAGTTTGTTAACAAGAAATTTGTGGAGTAGTTGAAAGACGAGTTTTAATGACTCCAACCTAAGTGTGTGTAAACTTCCGACTCCAACTGTATACGGAGACTGATTACTGCCAAAAATAAAGGGTTAAATACATGTAAAAAAGACATGGATTTGACTGTTTATTGCTGTTAGTGTAGACTGTTTAGTGTTCTGAAGTGTCTGTCCTATATCTGAGAGATATAAGAAAGATCAGGAAACTATTTTTATAATTTTTTACATGCATTTATCCCCCTATTTTAGGCACTAATCTACCTCCATATATAATTCTCTAAATTGTTTGAACTGGTACCAGGACCTTGAGACAAGTCTTGTTCTTGAGAGTCTCGTCTTTCCATGGAGGAGTCATAATAGTCAGTAGGCCAAACCGTTCAGACGCTACAGACGTTCCTGGTCTGACAAACAACGCTTTAGCTCTGCCACCTTTCACCACAGATGTGGAAGGGCGACATCGGCAGATACGGAAGGGCGACATCGGCAGATGCGGAAGGGAGACATCGGCAGATGCGGAAGGGCGACATCGGCAGATGCGGAAGGGAGACATCGGCAGATGCGGAAGGGCGACATCGGCAGATGCGGAAGGGAGACATCGGCAGATGCGGAAGGGAGACATCGGCAGATGCGGAAGGGAGACATCGGCAGATGCGGAAGGGCGACATCGGCAGATGCGGAAGGGAGACATCGGCAGATGCGGAAGGGAGACATCGGCAGATGCGAAAGGGCGACATCGGCAGATGCGGAAGGGAGACATCGGCAGATGCGGAAGGGAGACATCGCCAGATGCGGAAGGGAGACATCGGCAGATGCGGAAGGGAGACATCGGCAGATGCGGAAGGGCGACATTGGCAGATGCGGAAGGAAGACATCGGCAGATGTAGAACGGCGACATCGGCAGATGTAGAAGGGCGGCATCGGCAGATGTGGAAGGGAGACATCGGCAGATGCGGAAGGGCGACATCGGCAGATGTGGTGGATTGAGACGCAGCCCATGCTGTGATACCTCTAGTTTATATTAGATTTCCGCAGTAGCATGGAAATTGTAGGCTAAGGTTAGTAGAAACACACACACAAACACACACACATTCATATGTCACACCCCTCTCGTTTCTCTGCGTGATTCCACAGTTGTCCACTTGGCTGTGCTGTGCTCCACTGTGAGCTCCCAGCGTGCCTCATGGTCCCGCCATCTGAATCCACTACTGAGAATGAAGACCAGCCTCATCACTGACAAATAACTCACACTCCGTCTTACTATAGCTCCTGATCAAATACTCTGATAAAGGCTCATGTCAAAATGCATTGGTGCATTATTGCAATAGGCTCTGTCTGTCTTAACCTGTGTATTCTGACCTGGACCTAAAGGGATCAGCTGGCTGAGAGAATCTTTCTGTCTCATCACCCTCCTGACAACAAAGGTAAATAATAACATAAAGATCTTCTGAAAGCAAATAGGAAAATATGCCATACACATACACACATATGACACATCTGACTCAACTGGAGAGATAGAGAGATGGCTGTATATGTGTGAAAAGGGCAGAAGTAAGAGATGGAGAAAGGCAGGGGGAGGGAGGAAGGGAGGGAGGGAGGGAGGGAGGGAGGGAGGGAGGGAGGGAGGGAGGGAGGGAGGGAGGGGAAAGAGTCGTGATAGTAGAGTGTCCAATGTGCTACTCAGCAGGAAATGTGTCATCATGGTGTGCAAATCACAAATAAACACTGGCATGAGAGAGAGAGAGAGAGAGAGAGAGAGAGAGAGAGAGAGAGAGATTATTTGTAGACCCTCAATGCATGAATATAGCTTTACAGACACTCTTAAACCTTCATACAGACATACACATAATCAAACAAAAACAAACAAATGCACACACACACACTGTCCAAACACGTTTCCACCAGGCACACACATTTATTTTCACATCAAACACACAGCAACACCACATATGCGTAGACCACACACACACACTCATCACAAACAGATTTCACTTGTGGGATAAAGATGTTCATCAGCTTATGCCCGGATGTGAGGAATGACACCCCACACAAACACACACACACACACACACACACACACACACACACACACACACACACACACACACACACACAGTGATGTCAGTGTGTAGGTCTATTTCAAGCCATTTGGAGTTACCTTCCCCATCTCTCTCCTCCCATCTTCTCCAAACAGGCATCTCCCTTTTCTATCTATCTATCTATCTATCCCTCCATCATTCTCTCGCTCCCCCTTGGCTTTGAATGAGTATCTCTCTGTTTCTCTCTCGCTCTCGCTCTCCACCTCCCCCTCTCTCCCAAACCTCCCCTTCTCTATTTCTCCTTCTCTCACCCCCAATCTCTCTCCCTCCCTGTTCTCTCGCTCTGTCCAGTATTGGTATGGTCATCATCCTCCTAGTCTCGGCCCGTCTTAGTCACAGGCCTCTCTCATAAATCTCCAGCTGAGCCCCAGTGGATATGTGCGCCTCTACCAGTGTCTTTATCAGTGAGGAAAGCAGAGAGCTTCATCATTACCACAGTGTTGTTCGTTGACGTGGTGAGTTAAATTGAATGTGTTTGTGCACAGAATGTGTGCCTGTGTGTGAGAGAGAAAAACAGATAGAGTGAGAAACAATGGAAAAACTATATGAGAAAATATATTTGCTCGAAAACACTTGCCACGTTGCCTGTAGATTACTATTGTGCTTCCATCCAATCTCTATGAACTGACAGATTGAGACAGGCCAGGATGGCCAAGCATAGCAGCCAGGTTACTTGTGATTCAAGTCAGTATTTGAAGTCCATCCATGTCTGAGGACGTTGTGAGATGACATGGAAACTGGCCACTAGGGGGGCAACAGTGAGCGCCATTACCTTCAAGTAGGTTTCAGTTTTGCTAAGGTGTTGTGGACAGGGATGGTGGATGGGGGTTAAGCATCTGTCTCTGATTCCAGCGTTTTTGAGTTTTTGGTTTTAAGCCTATCCCAAACCTTACCTTAACTATTCGGAGTTAATGCCTAACCTTAAAATGTTGAAGTTAATGCCTTAACTTAACTCTGACCTTAAAAATGATGCGTTAATTCCTAAATTTAACCTTAACACTTTTAAATGTTATGTTTCCAACAACTTTGAAATTAGAAGTTTGAGAAACATGGCTGAACGTCTAATTCTGACGTGAGACTGTGAGAGCTAGTTGAGCACAGACACACAGCAACAGCTGGCCCTATGGGAACAAACCTATAAGCATTGCCCTAGAAAATATAACACCTATTGTGCTGTGTGTGTGTGTGTGTGTGTGTGTGTGTGTGTGTGTGTGTGTGTGTGTGTGTGTGTGTGTGTGTGTGTGTGTGTGTGTGTGTGTGTGTGTGTGTGTGTGTGTGTGTGTGTGTGTGTGTGTTTGTGTACGTGTCTTTCACTTCCTGTTGGCCTGTGTATCCTGTTGACATACCTGTCTGGTGGGTTCTACCATAGTAGTGTAATGTAAAGAGCAGAACCAAAGAAAATAAACCGTTGAAAGTAGAGGGTGTTTTGTCGAGCTCAAGTGAGTGTTTCTTAGTGTTTTAGTACTCTCTGTCTCTTTCCCTCTCTCTCTCTCTCTTTCAGTGTAACATGACTGTCTTTATTTGTTTATGACCTGTCCTATACAGACAAAGATAGAGAAGCAAGATAGAGAAAGAGAGAATAAAATCCGTTAGTCAAATGAATTGACAGACTTGAAATGCAATTGATCCCAATGGTGGAGTAAATACTGAGAACCCATTGACAGCGGAGCCCCCGAAACAGTTCAACTGTACATTCACAGGGGAGCCCCCGAAACCGTTAAACTGTGCATTGCGAAGCATTCAGAAGAAAATGACCAACGTTTGGTTTATTTAAGGGGACAAATAGGTCAAACACTCTCTAATTATCCCTCAATCCAAGGCAAGAATTCCTTCTATGTTTTTCTTTCTTCTGTGTGAGAGAGCAGCACCGTTCCAACTGACCAACCAGTGGTCTCCTCTGACCTAGTTCTAACAAGGACCCAGGGAGGCCTCACCCAGCACTATATACACACACACACTCACACTCACACATGCATGTACACAGATGCACACATGCATTTACACACACACATTCACATACACACACAAACAAGAGTGTCTTACATGTAGCTCTGTTTTACCACTGTATTTGAATGTGTTTTTTCCTGTACATTGTTTATAAAATGGCTGACATTAACCCTTTGGTTACACACCCCACCCAAAACCTTGTTTACAGGGTGAAAAGCTGCTGGTAGCTGAGACATCGTGTTGTATCAGTGGAAGTCTTACACACACATGCTGTTACACAGATACACACATAGAAATGCAAACGTACAGAGCAACACACATGCATACCATAATGCCCATACACACACCAACACACACATACACAGACCCTCACACACACAGCATCAGTGTGTCAGTGTGAGTCATTAAAAGAGGCCTCCCACACAATATGACCTTTCAGTTCCTCATATTCTAAATATCGGCCACAATTTGGTTAAAAAGCGCATAGTATTACGATGTTGTTTTATTTTAATCATTTCCATGGCAATCCTTGTCTCCTTAATTATTTTGCAGTCTGCTGTTTTTTTAATTTTTTTAAATGCCTTCCCATGAAACTCTACATTGAATCACAATGTAGTTAGTTACTGTTTATGAAGTGACTGAGGTCGGTGCCATTGCAGACAAAGAATACAATATTGTGTAAATGTGCAATATCTTCAGCCTGTTATTATCAGCTCCAGTGGTATGCAGCATGTTTTTCATGCATTTTGTGTTTAAAATCCTAATCAAACACTTTGTTTCTTCAGTGACATTTTGGTACAAAAACGATTGGTCTCAGTGGTCTGGCTGAATGTCATTGTTCAACTTTTTCCCCCTCGTTTTCAGCAGTTAGTCTGGAGGCTGTTTGAAACACAAACGCACGCACACACACACAGACACACACACACACACACACACAAAGTGTGCAGTGCAGCCTTCGTGTAAATCAAAGGCCTGGTCGTTAGGAGGGAGGAGGACGTCCTGGCTGTCTGTCACGCACAGATCTGTCTGCTCCTTTGAAGACAACAGCGCTGTGTTTGGAACACAAGTGGAACCAGACTTATAACGGCATGTTC
This sequence comes from Oncorhynchus clarkii lewisi, assembly GCF_045791955.1. NCBI lineage: Eukaryota > Metazoa > Chordata > Actinopteri > Salmoniformes > Salmonidae > Oncorhynchus > Oncorhynchus clarkii. The sequence goes on along the minus strand of NC_092168.1, from coordinate 22,687,216 downwards.
TCCCACACACATACACACACACACACACACATATATATATATATATATATACAAGCATGGCACATTACACACTCATGTGACCTGCACACAGTGTCACTGAGTTCAAGTTCAATTTGACTATGTCTCCTTTCACATGAATTGTCTTTGTATCATGTAAACTCCACAGAAAGAAACTCACATAGAGACAATGGTAAAGACATTTAGGATGCCACTTAGACTACTGAGATGTAGTCCTTTTGCTCTGAACCTGTGGTTCTGGTTGTGTGCTGTCTGCTGTGGTATGAATGACCTTTCAGGGAGCAGCAGATCAGTCTGATGATTACCCTGTCCCGTTTGCATTCTGACTGTACGTCTGCCCACACACCATGCAAATGAGCTGATAGTTATAATACTGTGCCAAAGAAGACACGTTGGCAGACAGGCAAACTAATCACACACAAACATACCCATTTAACGACATCAAACAAGTTTGTAGGAGACTGGTGTGTGTGTGTGTGTGTGTGTGTGTGTGTGTGTGTGTGTGTGTGTGTGTGTGTGTGTGTGTGTGTGTGTGTGTGTGTGTGTGTGTGTGTGTGTGTGTGTGTGTGTGTGGTGGAAAAAGTACTCAGTTGTCATACTTTAATAAAAGTAAGGATATCTTAATAGAAACTGACTCAAGTAAAAGTGAAATTCACCCAGTTAAATACTACTTGAGTAGAAGTCTAAAAGTATCTGGTTTTAAATTGAGTCATGTACGGTGGTGGAAAAGGTACTCGATTGTCATACTTGATTAAAAAGTCAATTATTACATTAAATTGCTTATATTAAGCAAACCAGAAGGCAGAATTGTCTTGTTATTTTTGATTATGGTTAGACAGGTGAACACTACAACATTCAGACATAATTTGCAAACACAGTATTTGTGTTTAGTGAGTCCGCCATATCAGAGGCAGTAGGGGTGACAAAGCGTTATATTGATAATTCTGTCCTGCCTGAGCATTCGAAATGGAAAGAGTACTTTCTATTTTCTGGGAAAACGTATGGGAGTAAAATGTAGATATTTTCTTCAGGAATGTAGGGGAGCAAAAATGGTTAAAATATAAATAGCGAAGTGCATAATACGCCAAAAAATACAGACTGTGTATGTGTATGTGTGTCTGTGTGTTTGTGTCTGTAGGTGTGTGCGTGATATAATTATTCATAAAATGACCCCCCTATCAAAGCCTTTATCCAAGACAGAATAATCAATAGAATATTTGTATTCATTTCCGATCTAAAAAAAAATCTTATAGCAAACATACCCCAGCGATTCGGTCTCTTCTCTTGTTTTCTGACCATGTTTTACAGGCCTAAAAACTGGTACTAGTAGATTTGTATTGCATACTAGATAGATATGAATTAGTTGGCCTCATTTTACCGGAGATTATGTTTGATAAATCAGCAACTAGGCTATTATTCCCAGGTAAACCAGCAATTTAAAATGTAGATCAAACCTTGAATGTGAATTGATGATGATGTATGCGTATGCAATTTTTACATTTAAGTAATTTAGCAGACGCTCTTATCCACAGTAACTTATAGTAAGTAGCCCAGTGAGTGCATACATTTTTTGTACTGCTCCCCCGTGGGAATCTAACCCACAACCATGGCGTTGCAAGCGCCATACTCCACCAACTGAGCCTCACTAAAGTGGCACATTAGCTAGGTTTCCATCCAATTGGCGACAGATTTTCATGCGAATATTCTCAAATCCGCATAAAAACATTTTCCCACTAGAGATGTTTCCATCAAATTTACTTGTTGCAGATTAAAGGCGTAGTGCACATAACAATAACTTGTGCGGTTAAATTCCAATATACCAAATAGAACAATACAAGTTTAATGGGTTTCCATCGCATTTTCAACTCCACTGATGGTTTTGTCACTAAAAATGTTACATTAGATAGGTCATGTGATATTGGCTAATGCGCTATAGCCAAAAGCTCGCAGATACATGAATGAGATTATTATGGACAAAATAGCAAGATTGTTTTTATTTTGTCAAATTGCAGCCAAAAATCGATCATCATGTCACCAAAATAAGACCGTCGATATGTCTTGGATCACTTTCACCTTGTGAAGTTCATCATAAGTTATTTCATCTATAGCCTATTATAGCATGCTTTCACGAGTCGTACTGGGAGGACCACGAAACATATCATGGCGTGACTCCAAGTTTACTTTGATATGATGGTTATTTATCCATATTTGAGCATAAAGGAGTTTCCATCACCATGTATTGCATAATTAATTGTAACAACACCAAAAGATCCCACCGTGTCTGACATATTTTGTTTTTGTCGACATCTTTCCATCAGGGCTGTCGTGACCTTTTTTATCCAACATGTAAGCTACTACATAAAAAGGTTGGATGGAAACCTGGTTACTGTAACCATCGCTCTCTCACACAACAAGTAACACGAAAGCATGATTTGGCGATGGGCTGAAGACTGTAGTCACATTCATTCGCATGATGAAAGAAAAAGGTAGGTCATCCAAAGGGTATATTGAGGTGAGTGTAAATGCTGTAGGCCTATCTATATGGTGAGTATAAAAAGAGTGACGGTCAACCTCAGTCACAGTGCCTCTGCGGTGCGTGGCTACTTCAATGAATGGACAACCAGCAGCATTAGCATACTTTTGGTAGTAACTTGGACATCGTTTATAAGATTGGCACAACATTGTCCCTATTCTAAACGCTAAGCTAAAGTGCGTGTTTTGTCAGTGACAGGAAAAGCTGGACATCTTATTTTTTTACCCCCTTCGAATTGCGCGGATTTCAATGTGCATATAATTATGAATACAATTATAACTCATCTTTATTATAGGCGACTACCATACGCAGGGAATAGTTGTTCAGATTTCGAAAGGAAAAACATTTGATATTTTTCAAAATATTAGAAAAATATATATTTTTAAATGATCTCAATGGTCATTCACATTGAACCTTGATCTTTACTTAAATTCAATATGCTTATTCTGATCATGTTTGGCAAAGATCTCTAATTTCAGCTATTGTCCCTCAATACATTTCGTTCATTTGCTAATTGTGATTCATACAAATATTAGGCCATCCCCACACAATCCGTAGCAAATGCAATGAACCACGACAAAATCGAAGTCATGTTTAGCCTCCATTGATTTGATTTCTTCACTTTGTTTGATAAATAGGCCTATAGTGAAACAAATGCGGGACAATAAGATGCGGCAATTGGCCTAGTTCAGAAGTATTCACAGCACCGCCAGGTTATTATGTTGATAAAGAAGTGGCCGAGCATCTCAAAATAGCCACATATTTGCTGTTTTAATGCGGGTCGCTACACTGGAATTCATGACCGAATATGGGTGTAAAATAAAACTTTTTCAGCCCTACTTTGAATTAAATATATTTAGAAGTTTACACCTGTTTCCACAAATACTCGTTTCATTTAATTTCCTTTTGGTAGGCCTATAGGGCATTTTAAAAACAATGATGAATAGGTAATTGCTGGAAAACGCCGACAGCTCACCTCAGCTGTGCAAACAGTTATGTGCAAGAGCAATGTTTTTCTCTTCCATAAATAGAACACTTTGCAAATGAACTTCCTAAAAGCTTCGTCCCTTCAAAAAGAAAACTTTACGCGGTATTGTGGGCCACTGGTCTCTCTCTCTCTCTCATGAACACCTTCAAACGTTGTAACATTATTCATACGTAGATGAGGCCTATGCCAATAATAGGCCTAATGTATCGACTATTCAGTTCTCCATTAGTCAGTACAGTATATTCCTTAAAATGTTTTTTTTTTTAAAGTGTTTGTGGAAAATAATATTTATGTTTTATAGGCATACAATACACAGACTTCGTGTCCAAATACTTTGGTCAAACAGGCCTTCTCGGCCCTGTGTTTTAGTGACTGTTTGAAAGCATGGATAATGTCCTTATTATTCCAATCCATGACAGACGCAGCTGGATTTTTTTTTTTTTAAGATTCAGACAGGCATTTTTGCGAGAACTGGACCATCAAACAGTATAGGTCACGCAACACACACAAAAATCACAATATTAAACGGCCATGAGTAGCCTAGACTAAATGTATGGAACCCACTGGCTATTTTGGTGACGTCTGGTCGACTATAGGCTAGTCCTACTCTAATTTAAACCAAAGAAACCAGAGACTGAGAGAACTTGGGACACTAAGTGTAAATAGCTTAACTTGGGTCTTGGTTTTGGGGTTTCTGAACCGAACAAATAGTTTCTGATGCAACAGGATAATATTGGGTTCAAGTGGCCTCATGCTTTATAGCTGATGTTAGCCGTGTTTTTTTAAATAACTACATTTAGAAGCACGGCTGCAGGCCGCAGTTGGCATGTAATTAGTTTATTTTAGTTGCTGCTTTATTCCATTTCGAAACTGAAATATCCTATTTGGTGCAGGTTGAGCTGAACGTCACCCTGTGACTTCACGTGATGATTGGAAGCTCTATGGGCTAGACCTTTCATAATGCATAATGATGTAACTGTAATCTCACATGAAACAGTCCACATGAACCAGTCGCTCCGAAAAATATGCAAGTATTTTATTATTCACAAAATGGGACAGTTTACGATCCACACTACATTTGCACATGTGGGTCCGTGTAGCCTATTGCCAAAAATGGGATACTAGCTCGCCTCTAAAGTGCATTGCTTCTTTTTTTGTTCAAAGAGAACAATCTAGCCTTTTTGCTCACTATTCCCCCGTTCGGTTATTTATGATTAATTGAAAAAACTTGATTTGTATTGTGAAAAATGATGGCTAGCATTGCCTATAAAAGTTGCTGTGGTGCGCTTGGAGAGATGGTGCAGTCTGCTGCAAGCAGGTAGTTATTGTTCTGGCGGGGCACAGCGTTGCAGATAATGTTGGCTCTCTATTCCACAGTTTTGAGTCATGTATGTTTTATTTACCTAATGTTGCAGCATATGGATATGATAGACTAACTGACTGACTGAGTAATTGGTTTTACAGCATTTGCGTAAAAACATAGGCATTCCTTTGTTTATAATGTTTATGTGGAATGGATAGTTTAGACAAAGAAATCCTACGGGTGATATCTGAGTCATTTCACACACGTTCTGTTGCCTGTCAACTTTGACAAATTAAATGGGGAGGAGATGAGAACATGGCTTGTTGGTGGTGACATTGTCACGAGCGAACTTCCTGATGCAACAGTATGGTAACTGCGGGAAACGGTCAAGCTCACCTTTTGATCCGAGGCACTCCGAACAGTATTTTGGAGGCTATTCGATTTTACAATTCAATACTCATTAATCCCCTTCCAAGTTGTGATAGGATATAAAAACAATATTGAGCGCATCTAAGCTTAAACTGTATTTTGTCCTCCCTACCGGAGACTCCAGGGAGCTCTCCAGCTTGCCAACCATTGGCGCATGAAACCTTCTGCCTATACGTTGATTCAGTGAGTCATCACGACGTTATAGGAAGAGTTTGGTCTGCACTTGGCGTGTCCCTGCATTTCCCGGTCCTATAACTGGCTAGCAGCTCTCGTCTCCGCAGCTCTCGTCTCCGCAGCGCACGGTGAGCGCCCGGTAGCCTACCTATCATACCCTTGGCGGAGAGGGGTCTGCTCGCTCGTGTCTGTTGGAGTTTGGAGGGGTGCTGGTCGTTTGAGAACACGTGACCTAATCTGATCATACGATTGTGTCTAGGATTTGGAAGAAGGGGTTTTCTGGCTACATCGTGCGCTCGAGGCTCGAAGGTTTTACGCTCATAGCCTATATGTTTTTTCCCTCCACTCTCTCTCTAGCTCGCTTGTGCCACCGCTCCGCCTACCCTTTTCGCAACATTGACGCAACCTATAAATACTGGAACAAAAGAACAATTTCCTTGACTCCTGCTGAAATTGCACTTAATCGGGACACGGATCCCTGTTGTCAAGTGAAAGGAAATATTGAGACGGGGGTTTATCTGGCAGCGATTTGAGCTGTGTCATCCCACTCGAACACTGGTCTCCGAGGCGCATAGTAAGTAGAATTAACCATTCGTACTCTTTAAACTTTTTGATTTTGATGCCGGGGTTCTGTCCTAGATCTAGCCAGTTGCATCCCCCTTAATGGACTTCAATGTCGAAAATAAATGTTGATTATTCGCCATAGGGTTGTTTGCGCTTTGTTTTCCTTGGAAATTGAACACAAAGTGCCATCAGATTCATGTTGAATTTCGACCTCCTTCAATTGATGACTCTGAACTGCATTTTATTGGGAACCAATTTGCCATTAACTATTAAGTGAATAACACTGGTGACATTGTCTTGTTTAGGCTACTTGTGGTGTCTTGTCATCTTGCAATTTCTGACTACAGTAGCCTAATTAAAGACCCATTCTAGACACAATTCTTCAGCGTTTCTTTTAGGCTACAGAATTGGTATTCATGCATAGCGTAGCTTATACATATTTTTTGAATAAACGTCAAAAATCAAAGTGTTGCCCTGTAGGCAATCGTAGCGAGTAGCCGGCTTCGTGGAATATGCTACTAGCTTGATAATAAACTCAAATTCATTTATACTTGTCATTTTATTCACAACCCCATTTAAACCTTGTTCCGTGTTTTAATCCACCACTTGCGCAGGCAACCCGTTATTGTCCTATTGCTTTTGTCGCGCTGGTATTTGCAGTGTGTGAACAAAGGACTGGGGATAGTCGGCTCGGCAGAGAGCGTCAGTGGAAAGCAGGCGGGCTGTTTACAATAATAACACGATCCCGGTGACGTCACCTAACTGACAGAAGCCTCCGCCAGAGGTAAAGCCGCTTAACCATCGCCAACACTCTATACTTGGAAAGTGGTTACATCATCGAGGTACAGAAGGAGGGCGGGACTTCCGAAGGAGTTCAAGAGCTGTTCTGAGTTCAGACAGCCAAAGTGTGAGACTAATGGAGTTGTACGGTTTAAAATAGGAAACAATATTTGTTTATAGTGTTGTATAGTTTTTGCAGTTCATGTTTGCTTTGAACGCTAGAGGAACAAATACTTCACATATTAAACTTGATTTGATAGCCTGTTATGGGTTTCATCTCATAGCCTTGCCTACTCCTAAAGGTATTCACCAATGAATCCAGTATTCACAACAGCCTATTGTTTGTTCTATGAAGTTGTCTGAAACATGGATGATAGCCTAATATTCACAATATTTCTATGTGTTTTGAGAAAGAGCCAAGTAGAAGTTTGTCAGGCTTCTCTCCCTTTCACCCTGGATGTGTAAAATGCAATTCGTACTCCTGGCGTTTTGCACGCTTAATGTGATAAGTGTGTGTGTGTGTGTGTGTGTATGTGTGTCTACACAGCCACAGACTGTGGCTACTTGTGCTGCAAGACCTACGCTTGCCAAGAAAGTGATATCGTTTAGCAGGTAAAACATTTATTTTTTTCTATGTTGATAGACACACTTTAGCCATGTTTTTTTAAAATACTAGACCATATGAATGCCTAGGGCGGATAACTTTTTTTTACTAATCGCTAATTCAACTTGTTTATGAGTTATGAATATGTAAGGAAAGTACTATTATAAAAACATTATACATCTGTGTCCACACAGTGGTATGAGTAAGAGGGAAAGAAAGGGATAGAGCGAAAGGGAGAGGAGATACACCAAGGACTAGTGTGACCAGTGCACCGGCTTTGTGCTAAAAAGGGTCAGAGGTCGATGTTGTGTTTTCAGGGTGACCTGCCAGCGACTATTAGCCATTGATGAATGTGATGTTACTCAAGTGTGCGAGTTGGCCCCCTCCCAAAGGGGAGATGCCCTAACACACCCCCTCTAACCCTACCCCACCTCCACACGCACACACACACACACACCACCCCCTGCACTGCCCTGCTGACAGGAGTACAAGGGGGCAGCTGCTACAGATGTCTTTTGGAGCGAGGGGGAGGAGCACCAGGGACACATCAATAGAGGGGCTCTGGGAGTGTCTCTTTAGAGCACTCTCTCTGGGACTCACAAAGCTGTTTGGCACCAAGATGTTTGGGACCAAGACATCTTCAGATGCAAACAAGTGCAATAGAGACAGGTTATGTTATATGCATTTATGCAGGCCTATGTATGTGTGCTCACATATGTAATAATGTTAATAATAATCTGTTCAATAAACAAACTCTATTTAGGCGCACTGCAGTTCACCAGTCCCCATTCAAATGTACTTTTCTTTAAAGAACTGCTCCTGATATCTGTATGCACCAGTTTAGTGCCCACACAGGCCACATGACAGTCCCCAACCAGAGCATTTTTCTGGAGTTGACTCTACTCTGTAAACAAGCTGCCTTCACATCCACACCCATCAGCTGAGCACAGCCACTCACGTCCACACTTCTCTATATCAGAGTTTTGGGAAGTGGTCTTTCACTCTGTTTAGGACTCTTTTTATACTCAATCCTCTTTATTCTTAGGTTACAAAAGTGATTTTAAATTGTGTTTTTATTTGGGGTGTAGCAGGGTGAAAGGTACATCTCTGACTTTGTTTGTGGACCAGGCTGAGGTGTTAGATTCGATAATGTGACACAGATCAATCTCGGGGCATTGTCCACTAACCATGTTTACAGTCTCAGTGTAGAGCCGGGCGTGGAGAGTATTAACAGATTTCAAATAATAAACTAGTGCTGTCTATATTTGGGCGTGGGTCAAGTGTGTATTTGCTCTTTTATGTTATTTCAGCTGATCCCAGGAGGGATTTCCCCTGACTGTTCTGTCCGAATCCCTATGTTGTGACGGAGAGGCAGGGAGACTTACAGTGTGACAGATTTGGCCTAAACCCTTCCATGACTAAGTTGAGGGTGGCTAGGTAAAGGACAGGTAGATTGGCCAGGTTTACAAACTGTACGATGGATGACTGGACTGAGGGAGGGTTGGACAAACAGAGGTCGAGAAACCGAAAGATGGCATTATGTCGGTTTCTCTTTTTTTAAATATACTGAACAAGAATATAAACGTAACATGGAAAGTGTTGGTACCATGTTTCATGAGCTGAAATAAAAGATCCCAGAAATGTCCCATACACACAAAAAGCTTATTTCTCTCAAATTTGTTTACATCCCTGTTAGAGAACATTTCTCCTTTGCCAAGATAATCCATCCACCTGACAGGTGTGGCATATCAAGAAGCTGACTGAACAGCATGATCATTACACAGGTGCACCTTGTGCAGGGGACAATAAAAGGCCACTTTAAAACGTGAAGTTTTGTCACACAAAACAATGCCACAGAGGTCTCAAGTTTTGAGGGAGTGTACAATTGACATGCTGACTGCAGGAACGTCCACCACAGCTGTTGCCAGAGAATTTAATATGAATTTCTCTACCATAGTAGCCTCCAGAGTTGTTTTAGAGAATTTGTCAGTACGTCCAACCGGCCTCACAACCACAGACTATGTGTAACCACACCAGCCCAGGACCTCCATGTTCAGCTTCTTCACCTGCAGGATTGTCTGATACCAACTACCTGGCATGCTGGAGAAGTGTGCTCTTCATGGATGAATCCCGGTTTCAACTGTGCCGGGCAGATGGCAGACCTTCTGAAACTGTCTACCATCTGCTTGGTACAGTTGAAACCGGGATTCATCCATGAAGAGGACACTTCTCCAGAGTGCCAGTGGCCATTAAAGGTGAGCATTTGCCCACTGAAGTCATTTACATTGCTGCAGTCAGGTCAAGACCCTGGTGAGGATGACAAGCACGCAGATGAGCTTCCATGAGACGGTTTCTGACAGTTTGCGCAGAAATTCTTCGGTATGGCGTCGTGTGGGCGAGCAGTTGGCTGATGTCAATGCTGTGAACAGAGTGCCCAATGGTGGTAGGGTCATGGTATGGGCAGGCATAAGCTATGGACAACGAACATAATTGCATTTTATCTATGGCAATTTGAATGCAGAGAGATACCGTGATGAGATCCTGAGGCCCATTTTCATGCCATTCATCCACCACCATCACTTCATGTTTCAGCATGATAATCCACGGCCCCATGTTGCAAGGATCTGTACACAATTCCTGGAAGCTGAAAATGTCCCAGTTCCTCCATGGCCTGCATACTCACCAGACATGTCAGCCATTGAACACGTTTGGGATGCTCTGTATTGACGTGTACGACAGCGTGTTCCAGTTCCCGCCAATATCCAGCAACTTCACACAGCCATTGAAGAGGAGTGGGACAACATTCCACAGGCCACAACCAACAGCCTGATCAACTCTATGTGAAGGAGATGTCGCACTGCATGAGGTAAATGGTGATCACACCAGATACTGACTGGTTTTCTGATCCACTTCCTACTTTTTTCTTTAAAGGTAACTGTGACCAACAGATGAATCTGTATTCCCAATCATGTGGAATTCATAGATTAGAGCATAATGGATGTATTTCAATTGACTGATTTCCTTATATGAACTGTAACTCAGTGAAATATTTGAAATTGTTGCACGTTACGTTTATATCTTTGTTCAGTGTATATGCACACTACCTAGGCCTTGTCAGGGTGTGAAGCCCCTCCTTGGTGTGTGTGTGTGTGTTGTGCATAGGCCCCCATGTAATATCCAGGTTTGCAGTAGAGACTGAGAGTGTGTTGTGTGAACTCCCCTGTTGCCCACATCCCTTTATGATGCGATGTCGTCCCGTGTCTGTTTGCGGTGTGAAGGGACCCATCCTCAGTCACACGACAAAAATAAACCCTCAGAACCAAGAACACCTTGAATGAGAAGCAGCTGAGAGTGTTACGGCCAACCTGGCCATGTACGCAAGTAGTCTAACATGAAATCAAAGTATCAGGCTAAATCAGCAGCCCCAGCGTGGTCAGCTGTGTGCTTGATCGTCCGCTGTGCCTGAATTGTGCCGCCACAACCACCACACTGTGGCTCTTGTTCCCCCCCCCCCTTCTGTTCCAAACGTCCCCTAATGAAGAGATGCATTATGTGATTTCATTTAGGGACCCTGCGAGAGAGAGAAAAATAACAGAACCACAGAGTTGTGTGTGGTGACATGTGACTCATAAGGATCTCTCCCTCCTTAATGCAAAGCTGTGTGTGTGCTCATGTGACAGTGACACAATGCAGAACAAGCTGTGTAGTATTCCAGGGGATGGCTTGGGCTTGGGCACGGCTACTGTGTACAGTTGCTATTAGTGGGAGACCCATAGGGCTACAGCTCACATCATCTCCTAGATTTGTCATAATAAAGCTAAGAAGTGAACCTCGTTGTCTGGTCCAACTAGTTGCTTTTAACATTTTAGCAATGACAGTGAATTTGTGTCACTCTCTTAATCTCTTGCTTTTCCCCTCTTATTTTCCGCTTGTAAGAAAGATCGTATTTAGCTGAAGTGTACTGATCCTGTAGATAACTGACAAGTTGTGTGTGTGTGTGTGTGTGTGTGTGTGTGTGCGTGTGTGTGTGTGTGTGTGTGTGTGTGTGTGTGTAAACTTAGGCTAGCATTAGGGTTTTCCCTCCAGGCCATGGGGGTATTTTTGCTGGCTCATCTCTGCCTGTTTAACAACACGGAGCTCCTCCTAACTTGCTTCCTGTACAAACCAGTTTATCTGTAAACAAACATGTTTTTTTCCTCCCAGTCCCATTGTCCACACTGTACCAGAAGGCATGTACACAATGAATGCACGTGCTCTCTCTCTCACGCGCTCTCTCTCTCTCTCTCTCTCTGAGCTGTTTGTCACAAGTGCCTGTCTCTCTCTCTCTCTCTCATAGTGTATGCCTCTGTACTGAGGAAGCTTTTACTGAGAACTTACACACTTGTTTAATTATCAGGTGCAGTTAGTTTGATTTGAACATATTTATGTATTTAATAAATGGTGTATGTTCTCTGAATGTGACAGGATGGGAAAGACACAGTGACAGAATACAAACGGAAAGTTTACCAAATTTGTTAGATTAAAGTTATAAGAAACAAGAGTTCCACTTTGTCTGTCACCAGAGCTGTTTGTCACGAGTGCCTGTATAAAAAGGATTTTAAAACCAGTCACCATATTCAAAATAATGTAACATTCCCAAGCTCTCCTTCATGTATAATATATCAGGAAATTAGGCCTGGGTGTTGAGCAGAGCAGATGCTGAGTGCCCTGGGGTATTGTAGACATGGTGTGTGGGGGTGAGGTGGGGGTGTGTGTGTGTGTGGGGGGGGGGCTTTCTGTGTTTAACTTGCTAGAGGTGCACACAGCGCTGGAGGTGATAACAGGCCCCACCCACCCCCTGTCTTGGCCTGGCCTGGCCTGTCTGTACACGGCTGTGTGTAGTCTCAGGATCTGTTCTAATACTTAAATGCATTATTGGATGAATCCTCCATTCCCTGAGGTAGGCTGTATCACTTCAACATATAGGTGAGAGTAGGGCTAGTAGGATACCATACCCCTACATTGCTTTACTCCGATCGTGTCATGTCAGATCAGATCATTTCCTGGTTGCTAAAATTCGAATTGTTGCTTAATTTCAGTTTAAGTGACAAAACATCAAGTATAGTGTAGAGAAGCATCTGCTCTGTATAATTATTTTTTTAATAACCCTAAATATTGTATTTTAAGCTGTTTGAAGCTAGTGTACAAAACCAAAAGTAAAAGACGCAAAAAATAAACTTAGCTCACATAGAACAGATCTACCGCTTCTTAGACTTGCTTTCAATGAGAATGACAGATCTAACACACATGTCTATTTGAATTTGGTCAGGAAGCCCAAAAAGTTCCATGTTGTTGCTTTAAAAAGTCACTTTGTATAAAAGTGTCTTCTAAATGACTGTGTTAAACACATTATAGAGAACATAAGGTAGTGAAGAATGATGGATTAATGAACGAAAGACTGGAGAGTTGATAGCTGCTTGTTCCTTGGTTAGGCCTACTGTCTTTTTTTGCAAGCCTCTTGTTCCCCTGCTTATAGGCCTACTCTTTTGAACGTCATCTTGTACCATAATCCTCATGTGGATTGAGAGGATTTGTGTGGTATTTAATTTAACCCAGTGCCCTCTTACTTTGTGGGGAACTCCCAATAAAACTAGGCCGATCACATTTACTTCACTGTCCATGGAAGAAATATTAAATTCTGGGGTATTATACAAACCAAACAGCAATCCAGCAATCCATGTTACCATCATCATTGGTTACCACCCTATGTAGGCTATTCCTACAATTCTGCATAAGGTTATATACAATGCATTTGGAAGTATTCAGACCCCTTGACTTTTTCCAAATTTTGTTACGTTATTCTAGAATGCATTAAGTAAATGTTTTTCCTCATCAATACACACACAATATCACATAATGACAAAGTGAAAACAGGTTTTTAGACATTTTTGCACGTTTATTAAAAACAGAAATACCTAAAATACATAACTATTCAGACCCTTTGCTATGAGACTCGAAAAAATTGAGCTCAGGTGTATCCTGTTTCCATTGCTCATCCTTGAGATGTTTCTACAACTTGATTGGAGTGGACCTGTGGTAAATTCAATTGACTGGACATGATTTGAAATGGCACACAACTGTTTATATAAGGTCCCACAGTTGACAGTGCATGACAGAGCAAAAACCAAGCCATGAGGCCGAAGGAATTGTCCATAGAGCTACAAGACAGGATTGTGTCGAGGCACAGAAAAAAATCTGCAGCATTGAAGGACCTCAAGAACACAGTGGCCTCCATCATTCTTAAATAGAGGATGTTTGGAACCACCAAGACTCTTCCTAGAGCTGGCCGGCCGGGGAAACAGGGAGGTGACCAAGAACCCGATGGTCACTCTGACAGAGCTCCAGAGTTCCTCTGTGGAGATGGGAGAACCTTCCAGAAGGACAACCATCTCTGCAGCATTCCACCAAACAGGCCTTTATGGTAGAGTGGCCAAATAGATGCCACTCCTCAGTAAAAGGCACATGACAGCCCACTTGGAACAAATATTCTGTGGTCTGATGAAACCAAGATTGAACTCTTTGGCATGGCTGCCAAACATCACGCCTGGAGGAAACCTGGCACCATCCCTACAGTGAAGCATGGTGGTGGCAGCATAATGCTTTGAGGATGTTTTTCAGTGGCAGGGACTGGGAGACTAGTCAGGATCGAGGGAAAGATGAACTGAGCAAAGTACAGAGAGATCCTTGATGAAAACCTTCTCTAGAGCGCTCAGGACCTCCGACTGGGGCAAAATGTTCACCTTCCAACAGTACAATGACCCTAAGCACAGCCAGAGCCGGACTTGAACCTGATCAAACATCTCGGGAGAGACATGAGAATAGCTCTGCAGCGACACTCTCCATCTAACCTGACAGAGTTTCAGAGAATCTGCAGAGAATAACAGGAGAAACTCACCAAATGTAACAGTGCCAAGCTTGTAGCATCATACCCAAGAAGACTCGAGGCTGTAATCACTGCCAAAGGTGCTTCAACAAAATACTGGTTACAGGGTCTGAATACTTATACAAATGTGATATTACTATTATTATTTTTTTTATACATTTGCAAAAATGTATAAAGGTTGTTTTGCTTTGTCATTATTGGGTATTGTGTGTAGGTTTATAAGGGGGGAAAACAATTACATTTATTTTAGAATAAGGTTGTAACGTAACAAAATGTGTAAAAAGTCAAGGGGTCTGAATACTTTCCGAATGCACTGGAAAAGGCCTCTCACTCACTCTTACACTCTCTCTCTCTCTCTCTCATATTTAAAAGGGGTTGTGCTTATAGAATAAGGCTATCTGACAATTTAAGTGAATAATGTATCTAAACTTATTTAGCATTGTGTGCTATAAGCAGGCGGCAAGCGAATGGATCCTGCAAAGTCGCTCAGTCAGTCTCGGCTACTCAAGCCTATCCTAAACTTGCGCAATAGTCTGGTGTCTGTTCGAATAGCCTATTGTTGTTCCTTGAGAACTCTGTCTATCTTTAATGTGTCTGAGAGAAAGTATACACTTCATAGCAGCCTTACAAATTATGCAGCGGTTCAAGTTGCCATGGCAGGAGTGACTGAGAGAGGCGACCAGTCTCTCCACCAACCCAATGACTAAAAATAATTGACAAAGCCATCGATCACGTGACAACATGCATTCTTATGTGAAGACTCAATAGCACTTTGAAGCCAAATTCAGTCAATTAAGATGGCATCTCATGGAGACATAACATGCGCAGTTTGAGCTACTCCAGGAAGTGACATTGCAGGCTCTCGGTGCTGCCCCCTCTCATCGAGTAACTATTGTTGAAGGCCGACCAGGGTACTGCAGGCTGCCATTAGTAACTAAATTATCCTTTTAACTGCTTCTGTGTGCGATACTTTTTTTCCGTTCAAGGAAATGCATCTAGTGCATTAGAATCAATTATTGGTACTATGATTGTCGTCTAAATATGTATTTATGTACTTATTTACAGGAAGATTGACCACGAAGATTCACAATATGGGGGATCACGTTTTCTGCAAACAATGCCTGCAGCACCGCGTTCGGCCTTTCACTCCCGTGGCTTTAATGAGAGTTGGCAATCGTTCCCCCTGCGCCAACCCCCCCCCCCCCCCCCCATACTGAGCTGCGCTGCTGCTATGTTTAGTTGGGAAGACTGCAGGTTTCCCTTAACTTTCTGTTAGGCAGAAAGCTTTTGACTTTCCCTATCACCAAAATGTGCCCAAACCAGAGAAGACACAAGCCACAAGATGTGCTTTCTTTAAAAGTCTACATCCATGAGCGCCACAGACTATGCCCCCCGCCATAATGTAGTCCGGCAGTTGCAGTCTCCCGAGTCTTTCATTCAAAGGAAGCTTAGAAAAAAATACATGATTTTTAGTCAAAGTGTTGCCTACTGAAAATCAATTGCGTAAGCCAAAAACATCCGATTTGTCGAAAGGTTTGAAAGTAGCTTGAATCCACACCCCCGTGCCTAAAATTGGGTTATTTTATCACCCGTTTGCATTGTCAGGATGGATTTCGTATAGGTAGCGTATCGTGCTCTTTTGCTGTTGACATCGAAACTGGAAAATATTCGCTTTTTTAATCTGAATTCTTATCTTTCAAACGCCTCATCTTTATTTGAGTAATACGTCTGTGTTCAAAGGGGCCATTTGTGTTCAAGTGTGACAGTATGACTATATAGGATTTTATACGTTTTAAAACGGGCTGTAAAATTTTCTTTCGCGACCTAAAGTGTTAATTTCCCCCCTCCATTGGCCATAGAAGAGAACGCTGCGTGGGCTGCAAGATCATTTGAGAGTGCATTTTGTTTCTCCTCCAATCCGATACACAGAGCTCAATCCCGATATGCCCAATGGGGAGAAGGGGTGGC